>NW_005178996.1:56624-60611 GCF_000350225.1 Chondrus crispus
CTGCGCCTCGATCCGCCCCACCGCCACCGCGCAACCTGCCGCGGAGGGCGCACCAGCCTCGGAGGCGCGCAAGCGCATGACGCCGCGCATCGCGCTGTACGACTCGGACGACGCCTCGTCCGGCGACGAGCGCGACGGCGAGCGCACCACGGCCGAGACCGACGGCGAGGGCCCCGACAGCGACAGCCGCGAGGAGGACATCCCCGCGGCAGACCCGTTCCAGCCGCTGCGCTGGCCCGCCGGCGGCGACGAGGCGCGCAGGCGGAGCTTCAAGTACGCGCTGTTCGACCAGGCGCGCGGGGAGGAGGCGGACGAGGGCATGGGGGAGGATGATGTGCCCATGGAGGACGTGGCGCGCGATGAGGATGAGCCGCTGGACGTGTTCGAAGAGGCCGAGCGCAGGCAGGTCGCTTTGGTCGGCGAGGGAGAGGTTGCCGTGCGCCCGGAGGCCGGCGAGTTTTTGGTTGAGGGTGCGGAGAGCGGGCTGAGGAGAAGGCCTGGGAGCGTGTATTTTCCGTCGCACTCGCTGCCGTACCCCGCGGCAAGGGACTCCGTCGCGGCCGGGAAGGAGGGGGTGAGGGTCGACACGGGGCTCATGCTGGGGAGGTCGACTAGGGTCGCGTTTGGCCACGCTGGCGATCTTATGTGGCCATGCTATGGGGTCAATACGGCTGATGCGAGGGCTACGCCGGGCTTTGTTGTTGGTGTGGGTGATGTGTTCCATCCGAGGGCCACTGTGCCAAGGGAAAGCTTGTCTAAGATGCTGCGCGTGCATTGCGGTACTTGGTTTGGAAGCATTTCCGTGCAAGAAGCAGAGGCGAGCGACCAGGAAGGCGGGTTGAAGATGCCCTCGCTCAAGGACGGGTTTGAGTTTGCAGAGGTTGCAGACACGACTATAGCACAGTTTGTTGAGGAGCTCAAATTCTGTCACGACGAACGCGGCGATGTCAACGCTCTTCATGCCCACGTTGCGCTGTCCATGCTGCTCGCCTTGTACAAGCAGGATAATGACCCGGTATATGTCGGCGGGAACACCTTGCTCAGACGCATTGCGGAATGGGCCGACGGACCTGCTGGCGTCGCATTCGATGAGGAAGGCAATTGCAAAGCAGTCGGGCTGCGGTCGGCCGTGCTTAATCTATCTCTTGGCAAGATTGAGGAAGCTGTGGCTGCAGCGGCAGAGGCTGGGCATTTACGCTTGTCTCTTCTAATCGCAAGGGCCTTGGAAGCGCCGAAGGAGGGTTTGCGAGAAGATGCGTTGGCGCAATTGGATGCGTATGGCCTGCTTCACGAGCAGGAGGAAAGCAATCGCTCCTCAGCCGAAGACTCCACCTCCGACGCCGGAATCGACTGGGATGCAATTTTGAAAGATTGTCCTTACGATGCCGAGGTAACCGTGGATGAGAGAATGATCCTTCTCATGTTAACTGGACAAGTAGGGTGCGTGGCAAGCTTTCTCGGGCTTTCGTGGTACAGGCTCTTCATCATGGAATTTTTCCATGGGGCCGGATCGTCTGACCTCACGCAAGCGGAAAGGGTGTCCGCTGCTGTTAACGCGATTGATGAAGAGAGGATATCAACACTTGCACCGCATGGATACGGCCAAGCTATTGACGTAGTGTACCATCTACTGCGTTTGTACGCAGATCCGACAGCCTCATACCCTCTCACGGCTGGCGTATACGAGAACGAAAGTGTTGGGGCGATCTACTCCCCTCTTGATGCGCGATTCTCGTGGCTTATTTACCAAGTTCTTACTGCAGTCATCCCGCAAGCGTCGACGCCGAACGCGCCGCAGATGCTTGCGGACGAATTTTCATCTCAACTGCGAGCGGCAGGGCTTCATTTGTGGTCCTTCTATGTTCTATGCAGTGGCGGCGCGCCCGCGCATGTGATGAGAAGCGTTTTGATGCGAGACTGGCCGAACATGTTGAACGATGTTGTGGAATGGACCCCAGCAGGCGAAGCCGATTCGGCCGGTGGCATGCGAGACGACGAACACGGGGAAAGAGGTATGGATTCCAACTTGGAAGAACTGGCCGGCAAACTCGACGCTGAGACATTCCTAGAAGACGTGCTAGGTGTCCCGAAACCTTGGATTGCCGAAGCAAAGGCGATTGCAGCTCATGTCGAAGAAGACTTATTCACCGAATGTAAGCACTGGACTGCGTGCGGGACTGAGAATGGTGCAACTCGGGCTCACGAGCTTTTGTCGAAACACGTGTTTCCCGAAATGATAGCTTGCAAAGACGGATCGCAATTGGAGGAGGTGGCCAGCGTGTTGCGACAACTGGAGGGCTTTAAGCACGTTGCCAACTGGTCAATCAGCGGAGGGCTTATCTTGAACTACCTAGAAGACACAGTGGAGAAGCGAGGCAAGAAGCGGCAACCACTGTCTGTGTATCGGGCGATGGTAGACAGAGTATGCGCATACGCGGCGCGTGCATCAACTCCCGAACAGGTGTATGCGGGTAGCGTGATGGCGGACGAGATTGCGACAGCCGAACGAGCGGTTCTGTTTGACGCCAAAGGGGAAGAGCGGGAGGAAATGGTTGAGTTTTTGGTGGAAGACCTCGAAAGGCTGCCGTGCAGTAAGTCTGTGAAGGTAAGAATCACAGGGGAATATAAGACTGAGATGAAGCGTGGGCAAGCCGTTGCGAGGCGTTTCTCCACGGCGCATGTGCCGTACTCGCGATTTGTGCAGTGAGCGGAAGGTTGGGTTTGCTGGTAATAGATGTATGGGGAAGCATAAGAGCTGCCATCTAGGTTTGGGAGTAAAAAGGTCAGTTTGTAAGGAATTAGAGCATAGAAGAATCGGATGCGGGCGCATGGCTTCCACCACGGTGGAGTTCTGCAGATAGTTGAGGCAAGAGTCAAGCGCTTGGGGAAGCCTCAGGGCCACCGCAGTTTTGAGCGCATTTTCTGTGGAATTTAAACATAGTTTGACACTTGTGGTCATGTGCTACAGTATCTCGCATTGTACCCTTGGTACTGTACGCGCCAGCCCTTTTTCATCTGCTTCGCCTGTGGTCAAAATCCTCTAATTCAGGGCCATTCCATTCATCGTGATTGGCAATCATGCAATCACGCAATCACGCGATCACGACATTAATTTAACGTCGTTCTGCGAGTTGGAGCACAAGATTAATTTTAAGTCGATTGTTTATTTCTTTAATGAGCATGACCATTTTTTAGGAAACGTAATATAAACAACCAACCACAAGGGAGCAGCCACCATTTATTGACGTGATTGCGTGATTGCGTGATTGCCAATCACGATGAATGGAATGGCCCTCAAGAACGCTGCCACTGCTGGGGCAAAGGAGATGTCATCTCCCAGCAATATGACGTCATTCAGATGCGACCTGCGCGTGTGAGAGAAGGCCTGACAGTAACGTTATTTGTCTTGTTCTTGTCCTTGACATCATCACCGTGGGGCCTTGTTTCTCTATAGCAGTATTATCAGTATTCTCCGGATATTTTTATCCAGGCACTTCAAGTCACTCTCTTCAGCAAAGGTCGCCCTCGCTGATGACTTGGAAGCTTTTCTGCTCGGTCATGACGACAGCGCTATTTTTGTCTTGGCCGTAAGGGAGCTGTTGGATGACTTGTCTATCTTGAAAGTCAAAACGTTGTTACATTGCTGAGGATGGGACCTAACTTGTAGATATAAAAGACTCCCTAAAGACTCCCTATAGTTCGTCGGACGAGTAGAAGCAAAAGAACGCAGGTTAGGTGGCTCTTCTTCTCTGTCTCTGTCGCCTCGTGAGGTAATATGTATACTGGGTCATGCCTGAAAATACATTTTAATAAGGCTGTGCGTTTTTCCACCTAGATGATGACATCATCAAACAAAACAAGATGCATCCGGCAATGATGCCCATCCTGGAAAGAGACGGCTTCAGCATCTCTTCTCATTGTTCTCGGCCACACTCCCCGCCTCCTTTCAGTGCACTGTGTGCGGAGCGAGATTCGTGCATTGGTGTG
>NW_005178996.1:60711-75899 GCF_000350225.1 Chondrus crispus
ATGTTAACTGGACAAGTAGGGTGCGTGGCAAGCTTTCTCGGGCTTTCGTGGTACAGGCTCTTCATCATGGAATTTTTCCATGGGGCCGGATCGTCTGACCTCACGCAAGCGGAAAGGGTGTCCGCTGCTGTTAACGCGATTGATGAAGAGAGGATATCAACACTTGCACCGCATGGATACGGCCAAGCTATTGACGTAGTGTACCATCTACTGCGTTTGTACGCAGATCCGACAGCCTCATACCCTCTCACGGCTGGCGTATACGAGAACGAAAGTGTTGGGGCGATCTACTCCCCTCTTGATGCGCGATTCTCGTGGCTTATTTACCAAGTTCTTACTGCAGTCATCCCGCAAGCGTCGACGCCGAACGCGCCGCAGATGCTTGCGGACGAATTTTCATCTCAAATGGGAGGGGTATGGCTCCGAACTGGCAACAATGTCCGGCCCTCTGCGACACCACCAGCGTGTTGAACTGTTTCTGTTTCCACCATCTCCAACAACCCCCACACCTTCATCCCTCGTTCATCTTCCCTCGTCCATCCGCCACCATTCATGTGAATACATCCGACCCCCACCCCGCCCCTACCGCACCCCCCCCTCTATGTCCCTGCTAATGCACATCAACAGAACCAGCCTACGATTCCCTTACGGCCCACTCTTACCCAAAACAGACACTTTCAGCATCACCAACAGCTCCGAGGCTCCCATCACCTTCAAGGTCACCACCACTGCCGACGACTTCTTCACTGTGAGCCCCGCTGCCGGCACCCTCCCGCGCGGCTCCGCCCAGCCCGTCTCTGTCTCTCTCGACCGCACCGCCCCCCAAAACGGCAGGGCGTCCACACGCCACAAAGTCACCGTCCTCGTCGCCGCCGCCCCGCTGAAAAACACCCCCGCACATAACCCGCACACCCGCTTTGCCGTCAAGAACGTACGTAAACCAACTGTGTTTATTTTGCCTGTGACGGTGCCACCCTCCTTCCAGCATACTTTCGTAAAAAGTCCCTCGGCCTTCACCCCGTGGAGGTTGCTGCCATATGTTCAATCACCATTTTCGGGCCCGTCTCGACCGCCGGCCGAAATGTCACTTGCTCCGCGTGGGACTCCGCGTGCAGACAAACCGCCCCGGGGAGCGCCTCGGCCCTCGCCGCAGCCTCCTTCCCGGCCAGGCCAAGCCCAGCCCCACATCTTGCTGCACGGCCGCCGCCGCCCCTCGTCTCCCTACGCTCCCGGGCACCGCTGGCGCCCTCGAACGGAGGGAGTTCACGCACGGCAAAGAGACGCGGCCTCTGAAGGCTGTCCCCAGTATGCGGCAAATTCCGCGCAAGACGGCGAATACCCCGCCGCCCGCGCGAGAGAGGGCAAGGGCACTGGTGTCGACAATCTCTGCTTCTGGGAGACCACAGGCGAGGGGCGCACCACTGACACCGCCACCTGCGTGGCAAGTACAACACCCAGGTGCTGCTGTGAGTAAAGGGGAGATCAGTGTCCAAAGTCGGAGCATGTTGACAGGAACGCACCCCATCAAACTATCGGACCCTGGTCCAAAGAAGCATATATCGAAGAGAGAGCAGGGGAGCGGTACCAAAGATGATATTTCGGAGATTGGCTCAACCGCACCCACCCCTATACAAATTCCCGCGATGGACGTAGCACGTGAACACAGAGAACTAGTTCGCCAAACAGCAGCAACACATAGTTTGCCTTGGGAACGGACAGAATGGATTGCTTACGTTTTTTCATAGATGATAGAAAGGCTGGAAGAAGAGTGCAACGCCAAGTGCAGTGCAAGCTGTGTGGTGCAAGAGAAGTTGGTGCGCGGCGTGAGGATGCGTGCGAAAACGAGCAAGGGAGATTTCATGGTTGTTGCATTCGCAGGGAGCGGTGGCGGTGCAACGAAGATTGGAGTTCTCGGGCGTGTAGTGCCACGATACATCGGTAGGGTGGTGTGCATGAGCGAAAGCAAAGATGCAGTGTTGATGCGCGACTACGGGGACAAGAGTAGCAATCTATTATTGCCAAAGGAGGCAGAGACAGTGACCAAGGACTATGTGTGGATGCAAATGGGGACGATAGGGAGGACAAGTGAACTTCCAAAGGGTGGGTTGATGGATTTGCGGCCGGAAGTGTTGCGTGGAATGGTAGATAACTTGGAGCAAATGCATATGTTTCGGGAGATAGCAAGCAGAAAAGCGTACGAAAAGAATGTAAGACGTTTCCGAACGAGCAGAAAGCGAATCCAGATAGGTTTAACGAAGCTGATAGGATGTGGAATTCCGAAGACGGCGATCGGTGGGCAAGGGTACCGTAAGGGTGAAGGTGGTGAGCATTATTTATTTCATAGATGGTTTGAAGGATTTGTTGGGTGTCCATTGGCAGTTGCAGATGGGGGGATTTTGGAGGAGGTTGTATTTTTGAAGATGTGGAGCTCTTTTGGGGAGACAGAAAAGGTCGTGAAGTGTAGAGAGATTGGAAAATGTGTACATTGGCTGTCGTTGTTGGTAATGAGGTTGGAATATGCACAGCACAGTGAGGCGGAATCAGCGGAGAGGGAATGGTGGCTTACGCAGGCGGGAAGGGCTTTGGTGCAGATGAACGACAAGTTTATCGAAACGGGCAAGTGGTGTGGGAGAGGGACTTGTCACTCAGTCACGAGGAAAAACCTGCCCACTGCTACGCAATACTTTGCGCATTAGATGGTGTCAACAAATGTGAAAGAACCAAGTCTGTCATGCCAAATGTTGTGATTTTGTTTGTTTCATGGATTGTGAGTGAAAACCGTAGCCAGTTTATTGTGTGCTAGTGTCTATCCCAATGTTCACATATGAGGTCACGACATATTTTTTCTTGACTTGCACTTTCACGACAAGAAGGAGAAAGATGCCCTCGCCATTGTACTTGACTTCTAACGTTTGGAAGGAAATAGTCTAGTGAGAACTTCATGTTCTTCTTTCTCGTTTCTGGAAATTTCTGGAAAACCCAAGCTTTCTGAAACTACCTTTATCACAGGTTTTCGCAAAGGGCATGATAAAAGGAAAGCAGTTTCTTTTCTTAACCTGAAGATATTCGCAGTTTATTGGTTGTAGTTGTGGTCACAGGACATCGGCTATGTGAGACAAACAAAGGTTGCGCAAACCATGATAAACCGAGCTAGAAGAAAAAAACATAGAACAAAGAGAAAAAAGATATGATGAGAAAGGGAAACAACCATCAGGACGTAGACGGGCGGCGACATGGCGCGGGCTTCCGGCGGGGGGGTAGGCGGGAGGGGGGGGAGGGGACGGATGGAAGGGGCAAGTGCAGAGCCGGTCCCTTGCGAAATGCGGGATGGAAAGATTCAGGGCATCTCCACTGGTTGGTGTTTTTTGGGTCTAATGATCTATGGCCCATGAATTTTAGACCCATTAGACAATTTCGTCTCCACTCGTTCAAAAAAAAACTGGGTCTATCCCTACCAAAAAATACCGTGGGTCTTGTGGGGGAGATTTGGGGTACTGTACAGGGTACTGTACAGGGTACAGTACCCAGGAGTGGCCCCAGGACCAAAGCCTTCAAAAGATGATTTTATTGGTCTACGTGTACGCCAGGTGTACACGTGGACAATCTCCCTTTGAAGGGCGGCGGTCCTGGGAAGTGGAAGATGCTGGCGGCCCCTCTATAAGAGAAAGGGGCGCGCCGCGACACTCCGCGAGGAGGGACACAAGAGAAAAAAAAACAACAACACCCCGGACCGAACCCCCTCTTGAAATAAACGCTTTTCTCTCTCCCCTACGCACGCAGCCCCCCTTTTTAGCTGTCAACATGGTACTCTTGTGGAGGGGTGGCAAAGAAGACGGTTCCCTGTCACAGTTTGACGAGTCGAAGCCGGCCGACGTTCACAAGTTCTTCTTCGTCTTCGAGAATGTTGCCACCTCTGGCAAGTCGGACGAAGAAAGGGCATCTGAACTCCTTCGCTACCCGGAGGGAGATGCATTCGAGTTCTTTTATCAAGCCTTTGTCAAGAACGGAGATATCAGTGCAGATGGCTCCGACTACCAGAAGGTCAAGAAGGCCTTGGTCGAGCGGTTCGCCCCGGTTGAATCACCTGAAGATGTGATTCGGGATGCGATGGCCGCTCGCCTTTCTTTCGGGGATCTCAGTGGGTCCCTTCGAAACTCAGACCGTCTCTACGAGAAGGCGGGATTCAACGACGAAGCGAAGTTTGGACTGCTTCGCAACGCCGTGATGGAACATCTCGAGTTGGCCCAGTTTGCCATCTATCGAGGTGCGAAGACCTACAAGGCCCAATTCGATGCAATCATGGACTTCTGGTCTGGTCGCTGCGCCTTTCAGGCGGCGGCGAACTCCTTGAGTAATTCGCGCTACCAGGGGTCAGAGAGCTCGCACGGTATGAATGAGCCGAAAGGGCAAGGTGGGTCAAAAAGGGTCATGATGCGTTCAAAAGCTCCCTTGTCTCCACTCGAGACGAAGGTTGACGCTTTAGCTGATCGACTAGCCGATATTTCCCTTATTATCAAGAAGAATCAGTCGAGGGATGACGCAACAGCATTCCGCCCCGCCCACGATCGTACTTGTTCTTATTGCAAACGACCGGGTCATGGCGCTAATAGATGCGATGCGAATCCGCATAGGGACACGAAATGCCCTCGCTGCGGAAAATTTGGTCATTCAGCAACAAGCTGTTGGGCTAGAATTGGTCCACAGAGGGGAGGTAGCAGTGCCTACCCTCCTAAGAAGACCCATACGGATATTGCCGTGTCGGGTACACAGACGGGCTCCGCAGGAAACCAGGTGAGTGTTGTGACGCACGACGACCTCCCTGCTGATGAGAAGTTAGTGGCATCAGTCAAGAGAAACGCCGATGGAGAGCCGGTGGCCAAGACGCGAAAGGATGGTGGCGGCGAGCCAATCCCGTCCCTTCTCAACCCGCGTAAGTACTGGACTCCGAACCACATGAGGAAACCTCCTAAGCCCGGCCGTCGAACAAGAAAGAAGAGGACAAGTAAGAAGAACGCCGTCCAAGAGCACTCGGGGAAGTACGATGTGGTTTCTTCCCTCGCGAACGCCCCCTCTGGTTTGACATTCGGTCAACTGATTCGAGGAGATGGCGACGAGGCTAAGAAAGAGATCCGTCGTTTGTTCAACAGTCGCCCTAGACGCCCCGTAGCTGCTTCGATCGGTACTTTGCCGAAACGTCTGAAAGTAGTTTCTGTACAAGTCTACGGGACACAAATGAGAGCGTTGTTAGACTCAGGAGCTATCCCTAATGTTATGAATGCGTCTGTGGCATCGAAGCTCTCTCTGTCTCCAAAGCCGACCTCGACGAAGATTACGGTCGCCAATGGACAAAAGACAACCTGCCTAGGTTCCATCGAGGAAGTTCCTGTCACGTTCAATGGCGCTGTTACTTCACTCAACTTCTTGGTTGTTGAAGGATCCCCAGTTGATATCTTAATCGGGTATCCAACTCTCGAAGAACTTCAAGCCTGCATCGATCTAGGTCACCAGTCTGTTAGTATGTTGATCGGAAACAAAACCGTGAAAATGAGTCTGGAGTTTGATCAAGTAAGTCCTATCGTCGCGGATTCGGAGACTGATAGTGAAGACTTCACTTCTGATGTCGAGTCTTTCGCCTCAGAAAATTCGTCGGAAGAAGAGACCTATGTTGTCGCCATCCTCGGCGATGAACCTTTCGAGCTAGACTTAACTCTGGACGACGCGATCGGAGAAAATGAGGAAGTAGAATCACCTGATTCGAATGTCATCAACAAGGCCGTGAGAATGCTTCGGGAAAAGCTTGTGCATCTTGACAATGAAGCTCAAGCAGTCATCGAGACCGCCCTGATGGATAAGAGTATCGTTGCTACATCCCTTGACGATCTTCGGCCTGCTGAAGTCCCAATCAAGCACCATTTCGAGTTAGATGATACAAATCCGATCTATCACTCGGCGAGGAGAATGGCTCCCTTGCATAACGAAATCGTTCGGAAAGAGCTGGACAAAATGCTGGAAGCAGGAGTCATCACGCCTTCCAGCGCCGCATGGTCTTTTCCGGTCGTCATCGTATCCAAAAAAGACGGGAATCCACGCTTCTGTGTTGATTACCGTTCTCTGAACCAGAAGATGAAAGCAGACAGATGGCCTTTGCCGAAAATAGAAGAGATATTTGACGACTTGGAAGGAAGTGCGTACTTCACTTCTCTGGATTTGTTCAGTGGTTACTGGCAAATTCGGATGGCACAACAATGCAAAGAAATGACTACTTTCGTCTGTCGCTACGGGACGTATAAGTTCGAAGTCATGCCCTTTGGATTGATGAATGCGCCTTCGACATTTCAGAGAATGATGGATACAATCTTTCGCGGAGTGCGGTTTGTGCGTGTGTACCTCGATGACGTTGTGGTGTTCTCTAAGACTATAGAAGAACATCTTCGCCACCTGCAGCATGTATTTGATGTGCTTGACGAGGCTGGTCTTAAGCTTAAGCTGACAAAGCGTAGCTTCGCCCAGGCGAAGATCAAGTTGCTCGGTCATGTTGTCGACAAAGGCGGGATTGCCGTTGACCCGAGCAAGGTCGAAGTAATTCGGAATGCACCGATCCCGACCATTACGACTGAACTTAGGAGTTTTCTCCGGTTAGCAAGCTACTACCGTCGTTTCATCTGCAAGTTTGCGGACATTGCTGCGGTACTCCATGCGGCTACATCCGGAAACGGCAGATTGAAATGGACCGGAGAAATGCAAGAAGCCTTTGATGAACTACGCATAAAGTTAACTTCTCCGCCAGTCTTGGCTTACCCAGACTTCGAGAAGCCCTTCGTCGTTGAGACGGATGCGTCATCGGTCTCCGTCGGGGCCGTATTGGCCCAAAAGAAGGAAGATGGGAAAATACACCCCATCCAGTACGCAAGCCGTACTATGAATACATCTGAGCGCAAGTACTCCGCTTGTGAGCGTGAGGCGCTTGCGGTCATCTTTGCTTTGAAGAAATTTCGTGTTTACGTGCTTTCGTCTACACCTTTCAAGTTGATTACTGATCACCAGGCTCTTAGTTACGCCTTTCGCAAGAAAGACATCCACGGTCGTTTGGCTCGTTGGCTAGACTTCTTAGCCGAGTACGACTTCACCGTGGAATATCGTCGTGGATCTGCAAATAGTGCAGCCGATTACCTTTCTCGCATTCCGCCCAAGAACGGCGACAACCCAACTTGCCAGGAAGAAGGAGACCTTGCCCTCGCTATCACGACCCCGATCTACTCTCTAGAAGATCTAGAAGAGTCTTGCCAAGATATCATGTCCTATCTGCAAGGAGAAACACCGGTTGGGTTGGATGATTACAGGAAGTCTCGCATGAAGAATAATGCGAAGAACTTTCTTGTCTGGGAGTCGAAGTTGTTCCGCCGCAACATTCGTGGCCTTCGTGTTGTTGCCCCAATTTCCGATCGCGAAAAGATACTGAAGGGTTTCCATGACGACATTGGTCATTGGGACTTGAAGACCACTCGTCAGTTTGTCACGGAAAGGTACTGGTGGCCGACCGTTGGTATGGACGTGGGAGACTACGTGAAGAGTTGTGACGGGTGTCAGAAGGCACATCCGATTCCAAGGTATAAGACAACTTTGCGCCTTCCCATCACAAGCTTGTTTGATATTTTCTCTATTGACTTTGCTGGACCCTTCCCTGTCACTTCGTCTGGAAATCGCTTCGTGTTGGTCGCGATCGAACACCTCACAGGATGGCCAATTGCTCTATCCACTGCTGATAGTACTGCCCAAGTGGTTCTCGACTTCGTCAAGAGAGAAATCATGTACTCATTCGGCCCTCCGAGAACCATTGTCTCTGACAATGCTACCTGCTTCACAGCCTCGGCCGTTTCTAGCTTCATGGCTCGGCACGGTATCACTTGGCGCACCGTCCTCGCCTACGCTCCCATGTCTAACGGTAGAGCAGAAAGGATGGTTGGAACTTTGAAGGCTGCCGTCCGTAAGACAGTTCTTGGAACTCGAATGGAGTGGGACAAAGCACTCACCCAGGTCCTGTATGGATATCGCCGACGTGCCATGAAGAACGGCGTGTCGCTATTCGAACTCATGTATGGGATCCCGCCTCGGATGGATTCCAGTGCAGAGACAGGTGCAAGCCTAGTTGTTCCTTCCTTAGACCATCATCGTTGTTTGGAGCTCCTGACTGGATCTGTCCCACGAGCAGTTCGATCAGGGGCCTCTGTGGAAAAGAGGCTCGTAGCGTCGTCGTCTCACTTCTTCGAAGTGGGAGACAAAGTTCTTGTCGCTCGGGGAACTTCATTCGGTGGTACGAAATGGCCCGCGTTCGTTTCCAAATTCTACGGCCCGTGCCGGATCTTGAAAGTTCACCACCCGCGATACGTGCTAGAGTCGCAGCACGGCCGAGTATCCAGGAAGCCTATTCATGCTCGCCGACTCGTCCTATATCGTGAAAGGAAGTTCGAATCCTAAGTCCTTTGTTAAAGCTTAAGGCTAAGTCTTAGGCATAAAATCGTTTAATGCATATAGAGAATAGATGCAATTGCTATCATGAAACCCGTATAGGCAAGAAAAGAGAAAAGAGCGTGGCTATTTCGACTTATTTCTTTCAGCTTTCAGCTTGCGACGTTTGCGACGCTTAGTAGAAGCGCTAAGCGCTCTTGTGGTGGAAGCATGGACAAGACAGACCTTTCGCATTTCACGAATTTCGAGCAGACTAACTCCATCACCAAGACAGAGTTTCAAAGCTTGAAGGGAGAAGGGCATGGGGTACGGTTCCATACAATCCAATAAGATGTGATCCTTTGAAGATACGCACACCGTATGCAACTTGTTTGAACTCCCCTCAAGCGTGACAACAAACACTCCCGACTCGACATCAAGAAGTTTGCCTATTGTTGGGACCGATCCGAAGGTATGCTCGAGAACTACTTCCTCTCGTTTGAGATGCTTGTTGGCATCTCTCAGATCACGAATACGTCGCGGAAGACTCTCATGCTGCACAAACGATTTCGCATTCTCCTTGAAGTGCTTCCAATACGAATCGGCGAGCTTTCGCGCGCCGAGAGCACGCATCGAGTTGCAAACGGCAGCTGGAATGCATAGATCAGTCCAATCTTGATAGGGAGTAGCACCAAGGTTGTGGATATGGAAAGAAGACGCCAAAGAGCTCTCTGAGCGGGCCCCGGAAGTGGACATTGCCAACCAGCGCCCTGGATACTTCTGGCACCACTCATCAATGAGAAGGTAAGCTGACACGCGGTCTCTGCCGTTCGTGTAGAACATGTCGTTCTAGATCTGGTGGCCCGAAGATTTGTTCCTACCACAGACTTGTAGGGTATACGGCAGAATGGGGTGCTTCGACTTATCGCATGCGTCGATGGCGACGTACTTATTTGCGAGTCTATCGTAGCAGATAGACTCAATATTCCAAGCATCATCCTCCACGTGATCATAAGCACGCTTATCGTCAATCGATTCAGTCAGCCCGACTCGGGAAAACTCATCTACCGAGACCCCGTGCTTTCCTCGCGCACTTAAGTGGATGACCACATGTCGACCGAAAAGGCGGAGCATTTCCGTCAAATCCAAGTCATACCTTGTCAGATTCGGTCCAACCCAAACATGGTACGGAAAACGAGGCGAAGCTTCTTCATTCTTCGACACCTTCATTACGTCCGTTCTTTGCGACAATAGCCACATTATCCTCTCACGAGCGTTGTGCTCTTCAACGGATACTCTCGCCGCCTTCGACGCGATATGTTTACGGGGCGCCTTGCCGCCAGTACTGCGGCGCGCCGTCTGCTTGGTTTTCGCCATCCCCCGTCAGATCAGGTTTCTTGTAAGGGGCAGACCCGAGGACTAAAACCTCACCTGAGTCCGCCACACAAGCAATCAGCGATCTCTGAGACTGGAGACAATTAGAACCTGACGTGTTGACAGGTTCTTCAAGGAAAAAATCGCAGGAACACCGAAGTTAGTTGTGTGAAAAGTAGAGAAGGTGGGTAGGTTAATGATAGAAGTGATAGCTTACAGTGATGATGAGCTGTACACGTGTGTACGTGGAGCGATTGGGGGATTGGTGTCGATGGTGACACTAAATTGTGTCAAATAGGATCGTCAAGGTCGAGCGCCGGTTCCCTGACTCAAGCCGATCACCAGGAGCAGCAGCGGTCAGTATATATGTTGCCCCTGCCCGGGTGTGGGGCTGGGGAGGGGGTCGTGTGGGGGAGATTTGGGGTACTGTACAGGGTACAGTACCCAGGAGTGGCCCCAGGACCAAAGCCTTCAAAAGATGATTTTATTGGTCTACGTGTACGCCAGGTGTACACGTGGACAATCTCCCTTTGAAGGGCGGCGGTCCTGGGAAGTGGAAGATGCTGGCGGCCCCTCTATAAGAGAAAGGGGCGCGCCGCGACACTCCGCGAGGAGGGACACAAGAGAAAAAAAAACGACAACACCCCGGACCGAACCCCCTCTTGAAATAAACATCTCGCTTTTCTCTCCCCTACGCACGCAGCCCCCCTTTTTAGCTGTCAACAGGTCTATCGCAGGATCTATTCAGACCCCGAAATAAACCCGGCAATAGACCCGATCTATTCGCCACGTTGCACACGTGAAGCACAAATCTTGGCATTTCTCGTCCCGCCTTTCTCGCCACCGCCGCCCCCATCCCTTCGCCTGGCCTACGGGTTATTTCCAGTCATACGGTTCCCGCGACTTTTATGTGCTACTCAAACTGCCCATTGCCGTCCATCACTGTTTTGTGACGGAAAGAGCGCGCGAAGGTCTTCCATACTGCGCACACGTACACGTGGAAATTCATTTATCAGGCATGGCAAAGCTACGTACATCTCTTCCCTCTTTCTTTTTACTAACATATCTCTCCTGTTTCTCCTGTTTGGCCGCCATGGGAAGGGGAAGTCATGGACGCCCATTGAGGACGTCATAGCATGCAAGGCGTACATGGGAGTATCTGAAAACGCGGTAACTGGATCGTCGCAGCGGAAAGGAACTTTCGAAGCTCAGATTGCCGAGCGGGACAACGATTTAATTACAAACTATTACGAGCAGGGAGATGTGCTAATACCTCTGGAATCACGTTCCGGTTGCTCAGTCCGACAAAGATTTAAGGATATCAAAGCAGCATGCATGAAAATGGAGGCAAAGATGAAGGGGATTAAGGCAGTGATGACCGGTAATGTCACGGATTCAGATCAAAAGCGAGTTCCTACAGCTATGTACAATGGCCAGGTAAGTTCTGGAACAGAAATGTACTTGTGCTGTTCTTCGGATCCCGTCGAGCCCGTTCGACCTTTCCCATTTTCTGAAGGATGGAAATTTCTGTCGAGCACAAGAATTTGGACATCTAGTGATGAAGTGACAACCAAAGCCGAGAAGCGTAGAAATGCTCAGAAAAAGTGAGCAGAGGCTGCCGCAGCAATATATGATGAGGACAGAATCGCGATAGAAGCGTCGCAGGAAACAGGAGCACCCGACGTGCACGTTCCAGACGCTATCTCTCGACCCGTAGGCGTCAAAAAGACGAAGAACATGAGCAATGCACTACGG
This sequence comes from Chondrus crispus, assembly GCF_000350225.1. Taxonomy (NCBI): domain Eukaryota; phylum Rhodophyta; class Florideophyceae; order Gigartinales; family Gigartinaceae; genus Chondrus; species Chondrus crispus. Next base: position 72,286 of record NW_005178996.1, read on the forward strand.
GTCAAAAAAGAAGCCAACGAAAAGCTAGAATTTCTAGGAAAAGTGCAACAAAGAAAAGCAATTGTTGCAGAAAAGGCTTTCGTACTGGCGAAGCTGAGAGAACGACGAGAATTTTTTTCGAGCGAGGGGGTGAGCGCACAAGCAAGATCGAAATACCTCCACCTTACCGACAGAAAGATGCTCGCCGATTTGGAAATGGACTTGGACGAAGAGTTAAGCATCGGCCAGCGGAACAGGCTTGTTATGGTGAGGATTCGAGTTCTGCACATGCATCGATCGCAAATGGAGAAGAATTTAATCATCCCGATGATGATGACCCGCTTCCAACTGAGATACGTACATCCCATGTCTCTGGTGATTACATTTCTAAGCCGGCATCGAGGCCTCGAAGCATGCAGATGAATGATATTCTTAATGAGACATCCACACATTGCGGTCACTGAGGGAGAGTCACATTTTTGTTACATACATTAAAGCTTTTGCAAGTGCTAACTGCTGCGACTTGTCCCCAGGTCGTGTTCTGTCTTACTTTGCTCTGTGATAAGAGAGACGCACACGCTCATAATTACTGCGTTGTACATTACCAAGGGTACTGTACTATGAGGAGGGGGATCCGACGCGCCGATGTCGGCGTGCTCCAGGAACGTCCTAGGGGAGCTCTAATATTTTCGAGTGCAGCGTACAGCGCCCTGTGATTTTTAGAGGCGGAAGAGAGTGCGACGTAATTGAAACTGTGTTAATCATAGAAACACAATCCCGGTGCAAGACGGTCATTCAGGTTCCGAATTAGCGTAAGATTGCTAAATATGCGTGATTAAGGCTTTTGTGAGAGCAACATGCTCGCCATAATCCCCTCGATCGTGCCTTGTCGACCCAATTCTAACTGCAGACTTACAGAAACCTGTACCGCCGTTCTCACCATCGGCAATTGGCACAATGCTCGACCTAGACTCGGCAGCTATCACAGCGTCAATCTCCGCATCAGATATCCTCACACCTCCGGTCCCATCGCCGGAAAACCCTCCTCTGTGCTCTTCGACGATCATATTGTGGAGTATGATGCAGGCAGAGACAATTTCCTTCATATCACTTGCGCTCCAGAGCCTCCCGGGGGAATATAAAATATTCCAACTAGCGAACAGGACCCCAAAAACCCGTTCTACTGCTTTACGAACTGCCTCTTATCGCATTCGAAACATTTGCGTTCGCGGATTTTGTGTCTCCGGCAAAGTCTTGACAAAAACCTTGTAGTTCGGATATATTCCGTCAGCCAAGTAATAGAACCAATCACACCTTTTTTCTGCAATTACACTTTCCACGCGGAAAGGAGGGTAGACTCCGCTTAAAACCTCTGCAAAATGCGGGCTGACATCAAGGATGTTGATGTAGTTCATGTTTCCAGGGTACCCAAAGGCACAATGCCATATCCAAAGATCCAAATCGCAAATAACTTCCATTCGTAGTGTAAAGACTTTTCTTTTCCTAAGTTATGACCTTGATGTGCCTTTGGTGCATTTTTCCAATCCTACCCTGCACAGTCCACACATCCCGTACAGCCCGGAAATCCTACCTGTGCAAATCGCGCTTCAATTGGCTGAAGGTCTACTTGCGTCGGCGCGCGCAGGTATTCAATTCCAAATGCAGAAACCGCACCCCGGCAAAACTGTCGGAGGGACTTCAGAGCGGTAGTCTCACTCATCCTACAGTACTCATCCACAGCGTCACCTGGAATGCCGTAGGACTGTTGGCTCATGGAAGAACAACCTTTTGCAGCGGATGGATTCCTTTTCGTCCTGTAAAGTCCGAATTAATCCCCAGTCTTATGTAGGCGTTTCTCTCCATGACACCGTCGGGCACGCGGAGAAAGAGCTCTTTCGGCAATCTGAACCTTCTTTCGAAGAGGTCAGCACTGTAAACAGGACCCCGCTCTCCCGATCCATCATCCCTCATGCTCCGCTCGTCCCAAAAGTAGTCCAGCATTATGCGGCGATGCCCACCCGAAAAGTCTCGCAAGACGTTTGGACTACGTGCAGGACGGGATCCGCCGTGCTTTCCGTCATTCTCTTCGTTAAGCTGATCTTGTGCCACAATAATTGCGACAGCATCGACAATGTCGTCGTCACTGTCATGCACGAGTTCGTCTAAGTTGAAGTTCATGGTCGTTCCGTAGAAATACGAAACAGGCAGTCAGAGGGAGGGGCGGGGGAATTACGAAGGTGTGGTATCACAGCCCAGATTGTAATTTGTACAGCACCCGCCGCCGCAGGTGCCTTACAGACGTGTGCCTTACAGACGCGCGACTACAGGTGGGCATTACAGGCTGATGGACTACATGTGTGCCTTACAGGCGGACGAACTACACGTGGGCATTACAGGCCGATGGACGACACGTGTGCCTTACAGACGGACGAACTACACGGGGGAATTACAGGCCGATGACGTACTGTATACAGTACAGCCCGGAGGTTGTATATGATAAGGTACCGTAGTAATGGCATAGTACAGTGCATTGCACGATAGAGTACAGTAGTACCGGAGGATGGACAGTGTCCAAGACCCCGCGACCTCGCTTATTTAAGCGACGGCGCCGGGCAATGGCAGTGAACAGTCAAGGATCTTTTGGGAAGGGATTTCCTTCGACGGTGCGACAACGCGGGTCAAGACAAGCCTCTGACTTAGGCAACATTGTCGGCATCTGTCTTGCGACGTTTGCCTGGCTTCTATTGCCTTTACTTTACCTTTTCCATTCCTCCGTCCTTGCAACTACGCGGGTTAGGACCAGCCTCTAACCTCGGCGTGTTACTGTCGCCCGACGTTTCAATTGATTTCCTTTTCACTCTGTCGTTGCGACCACGCGGGCTAAGACTGGCCTCTAGCCAGGGCGTATTACTGTCGCACGACCTATTTCTCTCTTCCTGTATTGTGACGATTGTCAAGTCGCGGGCTACGACAAGCCTCTAGCCTTGGCGGTACTATTGACATCTGTCCCGCTCGTTCCCTCTAGGAGTTTCCGCTACTCGGCGCTCCGCCCGTGTCTCACACTAGACTTTAGGCTCGGGTTCCCCCCTGTTTTGTGTGTTCTTACACCACCCCTTCCAATGCTGGTCCCATTCCGGGTCCGCACTTCTACCAGTACGTCGTGCTTTTACAGTCGGCCGACGTACTTCCCCTTTGGTCTACCACGGTCCTGATCTACCGTGGGACACCCCCTATTGGTTGTTACCTCTTCCTCGAGCTATCTCATAGCTGGCGACCGCCATTATACTACAGAAGGGAGGTGAGCGGCCGGCGTGCGAGAGCAGAAGATAGACCATTAGAACGTTACTGGTGGAGAGGGGTCCCTTTTTGGCTCCATCTATCAATAGCATAGACCCGCGTCCGAGTGCGGTCTAATTTTTGACTGGGAGCCAGTTGTAATTCTCCACCTGGCATTTTGGACAAATACATTATATCCCATAGACCCTCGCCAGTAGAGATGCTCTCAGGGCAGTCCAAGCGTATTTCGTAACACTTAGAGATTTGCCATCACCTGGTATGACACAACAGCAAGATGAAGGTGGCATTGTTGGCCATCGTGGACCAGGACGGCTTTACACTCTCTTCATTATTGAGGA
>NW_005178996.1:75999-132638 GCF_000350225.1 Chondrus crispus
ACCATAGTCCTCAATAGACCTCCCGCGCACATCCGCGATTGCTGAGCATATATTCTGATAATTGCAAAATAGCAGGGCTAAAAATAGAACGGACCAAGTAATATAGAAATGACAATATACTATCTGTGGAACTAATCAAAGCACGATTTTTGACGAGATTTCGTACATCAAATATCTTTTCTAGACAGCAAGGATTTTGTACAGTAAAAAGACATTCACGTCATTTGGGCGGGCTTTTCAAAAAACGCACTGTATTTGCGCAATACCTCGATGTCGACACGTAGACCCATTGCGTCATCTCACTATACAATCAAAAATGCACATCGCCGACCCTTCAAATCTACACCAGCTCCCCAACAGCGGCTCCCTTGCCCCCCTCGCCGTCCTCCCCGGCCGCCTTCCCACCCATCCCCCCGCAATCATCCCTTCCGTTCCCCTACTCTTTGCACCCACGCGTGCACACCACAACTCCGGGCACACCTCGTGCTCTCTTAATAACGCTTTCCCAATGCCCCGATCGCACACCAGCCGCACCTTCCCCTACCAGGCACTGTACTCCCCTCGCGCCTTCTACTGGTTGTATTGAAAGAAAAGCACAGATCGCTCCTCGTGCTACAAATTCTACTTTCAGCGCCGTGCCCTGCCTCATCACGGACTCCGACATGCAGAATATTTCGGCCACCGAGGCCACCGCCGGTATCCAGATCCTCGCCGACACAGCCCTCCGCCGTGATGAAGAATTTCCTCGATATGAGACTACACCTCTCAATAACAGCTCTGACGAAGAATATGACTCTCTGTCCCCCATTCTCGACACATTCTATCAGAGTGGGGGGTCTGCGTCAATCTTCCAAATGACAAACTTTAATATTCGGCAATTTCAAAGCATTTGGACGACGTTCGCGGATTTTATAACGTCAAAATTCAATGTCGGGCGTGGACGCAAATCTCCGTTTAGGGGCAAAGACGTTTTGTTCATGGTGATTACGGTCCTCAAGCACAGCGGTAATTGGGACCTCCTAGGGCGTATTTTTAAGATCAAAGGGCCAACGTTCGAGCGTCTTATAATGATTTTCATCCGTCTAATAACGGATGAGTTTTATCGTCTGTTTGTAGTCCAGAAGATGGAGCATCACAGCATGACTGTATTGGAACAGAAAGCAAAAACCTTTAACAATTTCAGGTATGCGTTGTACGCAACTGACGTGACGTTTCGGCATACGAATCGGCCATCGGGAAATCATGAGGAATCTAAAAAATATTTTTCGGGGAAGCACAAAATTATATGGGTATAAAGTAGAGGTTTCGGTCTTACCGACTGAGTTTGCGATTGATTCTGCACAACATTATCCGGGGTCCTACTCGGACATCGATATTATGCACCGCAACAAGACTTTTCACGACACAGCCTTGCGAAAGTGTGAGGGAGAGGGGTAAATGACAGATGGTGTACTTTATTCGGAGGAGTTTCCGGAGCATTGGTGCCTTATTGCAGACAAAGGTTACCAGGGGGCAATGGAATTTGTGCGCGCCGTTACACCCCACAAGCGTCCTGCCCGTGGGATGTTGTCTTTCGAGGAGGAATCTTTTAACCGCAAACTATCTTCGGATAGAATCATAGTGGAGAATTTTTTTAGGCGTCTATCCTCGCTTTGGGGAGTGGTTGGGAGCAAGTATCGGTGGAGTGAAGCCAATTATGATCCCATTTTTAGGCTCTGCCTAGCGCTGACAAACGCGCATGTTCGTGTCGACGGTCTGCGTTGTGACGATTTGGACTTCTATCAGCGATTCAAAAATCGCAACTACAGTATCGGGGGTGAGCTTTTGGAGAAGCGCAAATTGCGGCAAGAACGCTACTTTCGCAAGCGTCGACAAAAGATGGATACCAGGTTTCGCAGCATGATTGGTTCTGACGAAGACACTCAGTCTCCGTGATTAGTGCGCTAGGATATTTGTTGTTGCGAACTATTTTTGATATGAAATTGGTGTTCAGTAATTACAGATATGTCGGAAAACAATAAATTTCTATTGCAATACCAAAGCCTTTGGCCTAATCATTTTATGAGCACTTTGACGGGCGTTGTTTGAAATGTCTAGACAATTGTGCATCAAAAGGCCTTTGCGCAATAGCTCGATATTTGTGGCTGAGCTCTAATAATACAACAGTAACGTGAACCTCACGTCCCCCTGTCCCCGCTTTGCTGTGCACAGCAACGCTCTTGAGAGCGTTGAGATCAACCCCCTCAGGACGGCAACAATGTCCGACCCCCTCTCACTACCTCCACTCGCCAAATGAGGTAGAGTACAAGTATTCCTCTGAATCGCACCATCTCCAACCCCACCCCCCTCTTCCCTTCTCTCGTCTCTCCTTCTGCGACGCCTAGCCACACCCTCCACCATGCCGCTGGCAGTTTACGTCAACCAGCACTTCCTGAGCTTCCCGTGCAACTCACTGGCCCCTCACAGAGCCATCTTCCGCATCACTAACGACACATACACCACCGTCGTCTTCAAAGTCACCTCCAGTGCCGGTAACATCTACACAGTAAGCCCCTCCGTCGACGAAATCCCGCACCGCCAAGGCCGCGACGTCACCGTCTCCCTCACGCCTCCGTGTCCCGCCGCACAATATGGCAACCACCCCGCACACACTGTGACCGTCATCGCCACCGCTGTCCCGCTGCAGAAAACCCCCCCTTACAAGCCGGGCTCCCCCTTTGCTATCGAGCATGAACCGAACGCATCCAAATGGATCTTGCCCATCAAATATTTCCCCGAGGCCAACGATACTTCCGCTAAAAGTCCACAAGCGTCCACCCCGCCGAACTTGGAGCCGAACATCCAACATCTACCCCCGGGTCGGCCTCAACCGCCCGTCAAAATCCCACTTGCTCCACAACAGCCTACACAACACCCAGATGCCGGCGTGAGTAAAGGGGGGATCAGTGTCCAACGTCAAAACATGTCGACAGGAACGCACTCCATCAAAATGAAAGTCAAAATCAAAATATCGAACCCAGGCCCGAAATTTTACTCGCTTTTGATGAAGCTAATATCGAAGAGAGAGCAAGGGAGCGGTATCAAAGATGATATTCCGGAGATTGGCCCAACCGCACCCAGTCCTATGCACATTCCCGCTGCAGGGGTAGCCCGTGGAAATAGAGAACTGGCTCGCCAAACAGTAGCAAGACACAATATACCATGGAAAAGGACAGACTGGATTGAAAACGTCAGTTCTTGGATGATAGAAAGGTTGGAAGAGGATTACAACGCCAAGTGCAATGCAAGCTCTATTGGGCTGCAGGTATTGGTAGGCGGCGTAATGGTGCGTGCGAAAACGAGCATAGGAGATTTCATGGTTATTGCATACCCAGGGAGCGGTGGCGGTGCAGCGAAGATAGCAGTTCTTGGGCACATGGTGCCGCGTTACATCTTTAAGGTGGTGTGTGTGAGCGAAAACAAGGAAGCGGTATTGATGCGGGATCACCCGGGCCCCTTTGAATTTAAAGCATCGGTTAAGGAAGCAGAGGCAGCAACCAAGGATTATGTGAGGATGCAAATGGGGACGATCGGGAGGACAAGTGAACTTGTAGAAGGTGGGTTGATGGATTTGCGATCAGAGGTACTACTAAGAAAGTTAGATAACTTAGAGCAGTTGCCGATGTTTCGGGATATGGCAAGCAGAGAAGCGTTCAAAAAGAGTGCAAGATGGTACTTGGGGACCAATAGGCGAATTCGGAATGGAGTAACGGAGCTGATGGGATGCGGAATTCCGGAGACGGTGCTCGGTGGGCAAGGGTGCCGAAAGGATGAAGGTGGTGAGCATTATTTATTCCACAGATGGTTTGAGGGATTTGTTGGGTGTGCATTGGCAGCTGTAGATGAATGGCTTTTGAGGGAAGGTCTGTTCCTGGAGATGTGGAGCTGTTTTGGGGAGACGGAAAGAATGGAGCGGTGGAGGGCAATTGGAAAATGTGTACATTGGCTGTCGTTGTTGGTAATGAGGTTGGAATATGCACAGTACAGTGAGGCGGAATCAGCGGAGAGGGAATGGTGGTTGACACAAGCGGGATGCGCGCTGGTGAAGATGAAGGACAGGTTTATCGAAACTTATCACAGATGGTGATGGAGACGGAGTGGGTCAGGCAGTAACAAGGACAAGGCGGCGCAACACTTTGCGCAGTAGAAGGCATCGCGAGTGTGAAGGAATCGAGTCTGACATGCCAATGATTAAGGTAATGCATAGTTGAAAGACGGAATAAACGAAGTTGAATTATACTTCAGGCATCGCCGTGCAAAAAGGGGGTTCAAAAGACAGTGTTTACCAGGTGTGCCTCCTGTTTTGAGCATGGCTCGTGTGAGAGAAGGCACGATATGGAACTTGCAGATGGTGATCAAAGCACTTTCGACAGCCGTCTTTTCCTCACACTGAACTGCTCCACTTGTCGGAGAGCGTTCACGACTAATTGTAGAAGGCAATAGTTTTGGTATGACGATGATCCCGAACTGTCCGTCCTCGCAGCAAAGCTTGCTGAGATCAGGGGTTTGGCCTTATCAAGGTCGTCTGTAGCAGCAAGGAGTCGTGTACACGTGTACAAAGGTCTGCACGAATGCACTCGCTGTAGCGAGAGATCAGGGAGCATTGCGGCCATGAATTGGAAACAGCCAATACCGTACAGGGGCAGTCGCGAAAGACTGGACAGTGCTATACTGTACGTAGTTTGAAGGTGTGGCGAATGGGTAACAGGACCTCCTGGCCAGCTGATTCTGAAAACAGGTGATGAGGTTGCAAGAAGAGAGAGATTAGAAATGAAGATGGAGATGGAGTGAAAGGGTTAAACAAGAGGATGGAAAGAAGGAGGAATTGGGCGTAGAGGGAGAGCGAAGGGGATAGTTGATATCTGACAGGTGGAGATGGATTACTTGACGACGATGGAGACATGCGTCTGTGTGTAGACGGCGACAGGTAGATGGTGGGGTTGCGGTTGAGGTTGGGGTTGGGGTTGAGCATGGAGATCTTGTGCAACAGCGACCGCAAGAAAAGGCACAGAGGGCTTTCGAGAGCGGTTACGGCGGACGTTGACGGCGTGTGTGAGGAAGACGCCGGCAATGGTGGCTAAAAGGGCGCCTAGGACACCAAGTACGGGGTCGAGCCAGGTCCAGGGCATAGAGGTTTGCGACATGGTGGTAGTGGAGAGATTTGTTGTTGTTGTTGTGTGTGTGTGGGTGAGGTAGCTGTGGGGCAAGAAACGGGCACAGACAGAGAAAGAGAGAGAGTGGACTTTGGTGCGAGACTGAGTTGAATGAGAGAGAAGTTGGTCTGTGGTGAGTTGGGGGGTAGGCTTTATATAGCGTTCGACTCGCTGCGAAGTGTTGCGGGCGGTGAGGTTATAAGTGGGCACGATGTTAATTATTTGTCATTAGAGCCATACGCATACACGTAGTACACGCATGACGGTAGCGCATGACGGTAGCCATGTCTGCCAACACTTGCTGTCACTGTGCAGCTTCCTGCCCTTCTGCCCTCCCGTCATAGATCTTCCCAATTCACACCCATCTTACAAGGTGGCGACGGGAATCATTACTGTACGAAGGGGAAAGCACATCACCTGGCCACGGCTACATATCAATTCCTCGCCCGTAGTTCAGAACGAGTCCTCTTTTTGGATGTGTTTCTGTAGTGTATTCGCCTTTGTGCGTCCACCCAGATAACGCAGCACCCTCGGATAGGGCACCGTCATTAGGGCAAGTACAATTCATAACAACATAAAGCCACCGGCGCCTCCGCCACCTCAGTGGGTCGGAGGCATCTGGTCTTGGCATCACGACCTTCAGCACAAACTGGCTCTTCATTCGCGAACCGCTTCAAGTTGTAGAAATTTAGTTTTACTGTGCCTCGCTGCATTCTTGCTACTTGTAGCTTGTACAAGCTCAACACCCCCACTGCGGCCCCCAGGACAACCACTCTAACCTTGCTTGCTCTTCCCCATCCTATCATATGTGACCTCACCGAATACTCATGGCCATCGTGTCAACGCTCTAGCCATTCCATTCCAGTCTAATCTCCAGTGAAATCCCCTAATCCCACCAAAACACATTACAGTTGTGCCTTTCACACAGAACTCCTGTGCGTGACATACAGGAGTCCTGTGTGAAAGGCACAGCAACTGTAATGAGACCCACTCCTGGGTCTGCGTGCCAATCGTCCTTTACTTCCCTCAAATGCTTTTTTCGCAACAACCGACCACTCCTTTCAAAACACTCTTTAAACTACGCTCCTTTGATTACTCCTTGTCGGCTCAAACCGCCGGTGTGAGACTGTCTGTTCAATCATTGCTGGGCGATACAGCGACAGCGCTGATGTCAGCGCTACTGTCAACAGTAGCGCGGTAGTCTGCCCTCAAGGGCCCGTCGGCGCTAAGTAGCGGTACAGTAGTATAAGGCAGCACCCCGAGCACCTGCTCTCGAGAGAAAAAGGGAACGAAAAGCACAAAACAGATAGAGTAAAGAAACGTTCAAAAGACGCATTGGTTCGGGGCGGAGCCCAATCCGGATACCGGTCATTCGTCACTCCTGAACTCAGCTCTGCCACCCCCGCCTCCTCATATCAACCTATGATGCACCACTTATCAGATCATTTCATTTCTTCAGACAGTTGCAGTTGTTGCAGTTGCCTTTTCTCAAAATAACTTTCTTTCCCGCTCTCCCATAACAACAAATCACTATTGATAGGCCACTGACCGCAGTGACGTTGCCTTTCATCTTTGTTGAGCAAGACTTGACTTTCTCATATATGTTGGTCCTGGCACATCCATGCCACCACCTTCTTAACTGTAGCAGACGCATAGGGCACTTGTGATTCCCATTCTATTCTCGAGATTTGAGGAAGCATTTCCATCTCTTTGGGACTCTCTTAAGGTTGCCCGTAAAATAATGCGTTGTTTTTTCCTTTTGCCCACAAACTCGCTGGACGTAAGGGTGACCCCACCGCCAACAAAATTTCAGTCCTAAAATTCCAACTACTAAAGTTTAGACCGATGGAAGAGATTTTGAACCCCACCGCGCCAGCATTTGTCCTAAAGTTTAGAATTTGGGCAGGATTCTTTTCCAAACCAAAATTACTTGGTCGAGATTTTTGTCCAACGCGCCGTTTGGGCGAGCTTCGTTCTATAGTAACGGTACAGAAAACATCTGAATTTCATGTGCTTACAGCTCTACCAGAGCTCTTCCAAATGGCTTTTGCGCCAATTGTGGAACAGACGCGTGCAGTAGCTTGCTTCTTTGCGCCAAATGTATTTCTACGACATGTATTTCTACGACAGACTTGTAGCCTAATTGGAGTGACCCTGAATATGATAGAAGTATCGTGTTACAGGCGCGGTGGGGTTCATCTCTGAATCACCACCTCCCCCAAAGCGCGGCTTGATTAAAAGATACTAGATCCAATTACCGGAGGACAACTGTCTGCTTTTTGCGATTTTGGGCAAGGCTCGGTGGGGTCACCCTACGTAAACCCGAGATTGAATAATTCCACCACGAGTTATGCGGACTGACCTCCAGCAAGGTACCTGCCCGCAACAAACCCAAGTCTGGTACATCGTTGTGCCGCCCGGCGGATCACGTGCACCTGCGCGAATACTCGCTGAAGCGAATATTGTAGCTCGCCACAAGGATAGAAAGGTTCTCAGTTGAAAGGGTGGTGTGTTTCGTCTTCTTGACAGGCTGAGGGGGGCCGTTTGGAGAGGACCGCTTTTAAGAAGCTTCTAGTTGTCTATCTTTTGCGGTTGCTTCGGCGGCATCTGTGGCAGATCCTGTCGCGATTTGACCCATTGATGGCTCGGCGCAGATGAAGCGATAGGGGCGTCCATGACGCATATCGCTATGACCCATGCAGTCTGGGACTCGTTTGTGCTGATGGAAAGAACAGAAGACCCACTTCTTTTTTTTCAGGACGGGTCGATCCGGCACTAGTGGGAGCCTCCGGAAATTATTTTTCTGCTGTGATCAGGCGGACGTGAAACTCGTGGAAAACTCACATGCCCTGAGTTTTAAATCCGAGCAAACTCGTCGCCAAAACACGCGTTTTCGTAACTTTACGGACAACGTTAATATATATATCTTCGCAAATACATTATGTATCAGGAATTTTTGACTTTCTACCACTGCTACAGTGCTACAGTGCTACAGTGCACGAAATTTGCATAAATACCCCCCCCCCCCCCCCCCCCTGATTGCGATAATTGCACTTCTCGCCCGGTTTCGCGACGCCAATTGGGCATCACCCCTGGAGAGCACGCGTACAAATTCGAATGCCAAGTCCTTCTCATCAACCAAAAAAGCACCCGCCGAGGTATGCCCCCCTACTGTACAGCTCGTCAGAACCGATGTCGGTTCATGTCATAGATGTCGGACATCCGACATCTATGGCATGCACTACCATTTTCCAAGCTGTCTCATTTCTTGCGCGGGTGATAGTTTTAGGAGCTCACAATTTACTACGGGTTTCATAGCTTCAATTAAATGTTTTGTAATGAACCCCACCTCAAAGTGCAAATTCTAAGTTTATCAAAAAATATTGTCGTTCCCAAAGAACATCAGACATTTTCGAAGAGAGGCTCAAGTGTGATCATCAAGAACTCTGTTGCCGACAAAAAGCACTGGAGTCCTTTTTCGATACATTTTGATACTAATAACGGGCTGCACGTTATTATCTTCAGAGTCAAGAAGAGCTGAGCTACATTTCATAGTAGCAAGACAGTAGCGCAGTCCACTTTTGCCATCTATTAACTTACTGCTATACATGCACGAAATTTCTTTCGCCTCATCTTTCTTCGCGATTTAGTTTTATACGATTTTCTCGTCTGCCATTTGGTAGAAGTTTGTGATTCTTCAATACATAAGATTCTCAGAAGGACGGGGAAAATTCTTTTTTAAGTATTGCTTACATACATAAGTGGAGAACGCAAAGAACCTATCGGAATATCTTTTTAGTGTTGGTTGCTTTCCTCCGCGACACTAATTTATAATTGCACACGGGATGCTAGAGGGCAGAGTCATGCAGAACCATTGAAATCAACATCAAGTTAGATTTAATTCGCTATTCGAGAAGTTAAATGTGCGACATGTTAAAGGGTGTTGAGAGTGTTAGTAGTTAGTTTTCTAGGCGAAACCAGTACCATCATCTCGAACACAACCTTCAATTGATGTGGTCTGGATAATCTGACGAACTCCCACTCCACTCAAGACAAGATCGATCTTGCAAGTAAAACCATCCGGGAATTCACAGGCTGCGGGCATGATTACGGCATGCTCAGAAATACGTCTTGTCTCACCAGACCTAACGGTGATAGGAAGTGCTGGATTGAAGGAGATAGCAACTTTCCCGGCGCAGTCCATCGTTGATGCGTCAAGCTCCTGGTCCAGGCTTTCGATTGTTTCCGTGATGACATCAATGAGCTTTCTCGGGTTGGATGCAAGTTTTAAAGCCCCGAGGGTTCCGCTAGTGATGCGAGAGGCCTGTCCGCCAGCGGTCTCCGTGTCGACCGGACATCCGAAATTCGCACCTTGTGCGCTCAGTGTTCCTGCATTGAGACCGGCCTCCAAGGAGGGCCCAAAGTTGGTACCGACAACGGCGATACCTTTTGCGTTTAGTTGATCAACCACGACATTGCGGGTAAGCGGAGCGGACCCACTGGGGCATGACGGTTCGTGGCCAGGCGCATCCCCCATGTACACAAGAATCTTGCGACTGCCATCTCTCCATCCGATGGAATCCTGGGTGGCAACCTGGCTTAGTGCAAAAAGGTTGCCCTCGGGTACATCGGAGGCTCCCTCAGCCGTCAAAGAATTGATAGCAGAAATGACATCATCAATGTTCTTCGTAACCGGTTGAACATTCTGGAAATTCATGATGTCTTCTTCATCACGATAGAATCCGACGCCGAAGGCAACATCGATGGAAGCATTCCTTCTCGCAGCGACAAGATCACCAAACCTCTGTTGTGCTGAAGTAATTTCCACGTCCATAGATGCGGTGGCGTCAGTCAAAAAGTAGATATCTTCTTGGAGGGCGCTAGAGACTTCATCGAGAGCGACGGTAACGTCAACATCGACAGTGCCGCCCACAACGACGGCTTCCGGGAATAGAATTGTCTCCGGTAATGCAACAGGTCCCTCAACGTCTGGGCCGACAGAGACTACCGGGGGAGCCATGGAAACGGTGGGCGCCATGGTCGGCGTACTCATGACGGGTGAAGTAGTGGGATCTGTCTGAGTGGAGGTGGTGATTACGCAGCGATGTCCTTCAAGGGTTCTGCGATTCATTCCTCTTCCTCTGGTTCTGGTGCAGGTTTCGACAGTGCAGGGTCGCTTGGCTCTGTTACACATTCTGGTAGCCCTACGTTCGTTATTGCGTCCGGTGTTGCATCGGCCATTACAGGTTCTCCTTCTACGCATACGACTGATGGTCATTTGGTGAATAGAGTCATTGGAAGTCGACATTGCAGCAGCAATTGCAGCCAAAGCAAGGATAGTTGCAAAAAAGATTGAGGCTCTCATTGTGGTTGAACTGTTGAATTAGTGAAACGGTTAGGTCGAGAAGGTGGTGGATGATTGTGATGATATGGAGGGCAGTTGCAGTTCGGGCGGAGGTGCGGAGGCCTTTTATTCTACTTTGGCGTGCTGCTGGGTATGCGGGATCCTGGAGGCATGTGGGAGATGGATTACGGCAACGCATAGTGTTTGGCGGATCCCGAAGACGCTGTGGATGGGGTCTAGCTCCTCTAGCTGCTCAAGGGGCGGTGAGCAGGCAGCGATAGGCGCATGTGATGACAAGGATGGGGATGGACGGGATTTCGTGAAATCACAAAAATTGTGAAGCAGAACAACAGGGCAGGAGGCACAAATCAATTGGGGTGTTTCCGGGCAAGATGAAGAGCGTTGGCAGTAGTTGCCAGAGCTGTCTCTGAAGAAGAAGTATGAGTTGTGTGGTGAATTTCATGGGAAGAAAGTGGGACGTACAATCTCAGGCGAGAGCAGTTTACAAGAACAATATGGGATAAGCGTTACTCGGTGTCGCCGTGGCGGCTGAGGTAGCACTGGTTGCATGTACGTATTGGACATACTGCAGTGCTGCAGTATCCAATGGCCACTTTGGAACGCGTTTGGATACGAAGTCATTGTGTTCGGCGAGTCAGCAGTGAGGAGGGGCAGAAAGAGACGGCCGGACAGCCTTTCGAGATGGGGCACACGCGGTGCGACCTTCGGCCCAGCAGGACAAGGACATCCCGTTGCTCTTTCTTCATGCAGTGCAGATCATGCGAGGCAGCCTTTCCTCCCTGTGCCGCATCAGAGAAAGACAAGTGTCGTCCCGCCTGGACCTGACACGGCTCCTTTCTCCGACAGCGTGCACACGTGTGTTACGTGAGCGACATCCATACGAACGTGTGTCCAGCTTTTATATATATAACTTTCAGGGGAGCATCGGCTCCCCCTGAAAGAACGGACAACGTTATTATATACAGTACAGTATATACCGTCACAGCATTTCTCAGCTTACGTATGAAGCTGCGATTACGACAACAAGCGAGCGACGTCGGGACGCGTCGCAGTGACGCGTCGCAGTGACCCTTGATCATTGTAATGATAACCATACATGCACACACGTGCACACGTAATACACGGCTCACAACGGAGTCATCGTCTCGTCACCACAATCACTGATCTGGGCTGGAGTTCGCGTCGTCCTACAATGCTCGCCGCGGAATCAGCGTCTACGCCCATACTCTTCTGCATGCAGTAGACCGTAGGCCATTGTACGTAATCGTGTCCTCGCAGGTCCGGTGTCGCAACTGACGTACCCCGTCGGGTTCCGCCTGACCCCCTCAGATGACGCCATCACTAATTCGGGCCTCGTCACGTTTCAGAATAATTCCGCCACTTGGCCCGCAGAGGGCACGGTTCTACACTGCATCAGCACCACACCTCCACCAGCGTGCCTAACAAACCCCCATATGCCTCATACCATATGCGTTATGGACCCGCTCCAAAAACGACAAGACGTGCTTTGGATACATTTTTTTGTCAGCAACCCTTCTTCTCACCGCATACTTATTCTGTTACTGCTCTACGGGCCCTATCTGCAGCCACGCTCCACCAAGCATCGTTGAATCCAAGTTCACCAACCTATCACGCTTTTAGTGTTGGCAACAAATCGTCAGCCTCACTGAGAACACTTCCTTTGTCCTATCCGATGGTTTCGTGTCAGCGCCCAGTCTCGCACTTTGTTACACTGTCTCGTCGACGCAACGCGCAAACAATGCTCTGCACTCAAACATCCATGTGGCTTCGCGTTTATGCCTATTGGCAGTCCCCTTTCATATTTCAGTTTCCGGTGAAATCCGACTGTAACCTTCTAAATCCGCTTTTCTCCTTTCCACGAAGCCTACGAGCACCACCAGTATGCATCCGTCCATTCAAACATATTGATCATTTACCCTTTTTCTCAATTTTCAACTACAGACTCCTCTTTGCAAGGCTACTTGTTTCACAGGCGCATTTCCGGGAAAGCATTCCACTTTTTCCCGCCCTAACGATGGCCTCCTTGTATTGCTTGTTCTAATGTACCTTGGCGGCATGTCCACTGCTTCCGTGCTCGTTCTGCTTTCCTGGAAATCTCTATCACGCTGCACCATTCACCCACTAAATGTCTAGGTAAGTTCATTCTTATTATGTAGTTTGTGAGCTGTTCGATTATGCGTTCTCATCCAACGCGTCCTTATTTCTGCAATGGCAACCAGTACGTAGAATCAAGTCTGAAACAATTTTCTTTTCTTGTCGAAATCAGTTGTCCTGCATCAACTCCATTTTTTTGAACCTCTTCTGCGCATCTGCACATTCATATGTTCACAGACTGCGCGTATTTGAAAGTTTTGCGTTCAGAAAATCCGAGCAAACTCGCCTCCAAAACACGCGTTTTTGTGACTTTACGGACATCGTTATTATTTGCAAAGGCTTAATGCTGCAAAGGCTTAATGCTGCAATCAGCATTTGCAAAAAGAGCTGTCTTCACATGAGGATATCGCCGCCCTCATATGAGGACAAGACCTATGTACTGTACTGTAGCGATGCTTTACGGCGGCGTCATTAATCTGGGTGTAAAGCGTGATAGATTACAGTAGTACGTCCTCCTGCATTGCTGTGATGTATTATTTGTTCTGTCCCGCCCTCGCCCAGTATTGCTGACAATACTGCGTGACAATACTGCGTGCGGAGAGGCCACACAGTTTAGTGAACATGCATGAGTCGTGCTGTTGCCTCGCGGGTAAATCGTGAAGGAAGGCAGCCAAGTAAAAAGAAAAGACAAGAGAGGGTGTTTTGTCAAGAGCGAACGACAAACTGTAACACCCCAGTCGGATAGACACTACTGTAGCTACGTGATTGTTGTACTTAGCTGCCCTTGCCATTCCGTGCCAGTTCTCAGTCTTGAATGAAGAAGATCCACCCTAAATTTACAAGTATCTCTTGGGGAGATGCTTTTGTGCATTTGACGTGGCGGTTTCTAATTCAGGTTTTTCGTTTCTGGGTACGTTAGTAGTACTGTACTGACTTAGTACCTCACCTTCGGCACGTTTGCATTGCTGGGCAACCTCAACGGCCCTGGTTCAGCACCACGGATTGACGTTGTGCCTAGATCAAAGAAAAAATAGAACGAAGCTCTACATCGTTGTACAGAGTAAATTTATGTAATCACGGGCGTGCGAGGTGTTGGAAAGCCAGCGCGTGCCCCGCATGCCGGCAACCACGTGCCCACCTTCACGACGTATTTCCTCTTGCACTTGGTCCTCCGGAATGTGGGTACTCGTTCTGCCACTGCAGTGCTCGGGCGGCAACGATAACCGGATAGCGGGAGGGTGCTGGACATAATGATGTCGTACGTCGATAAGCTTTCTTCGTGTTGTGGGCGCGCTGCTAGCAATAGAGGTACCCTTGATAGATTATGAGACTTCCTGTTCTTGTTTACGTGCTGCAATCATATTCAGAGAGAATTTTCTAAGGGACAGAGGGGAAGAAAAGTGTTGCCCTCGTATCCAGCGGTTCAGTACAGTTTCGTACTCCTTTCATTTTCGACGGCCGGTTATTGTCGCCGCCTGTGTACTGTACTGCAGTAGCAGAAAAAAACACACATTCGGGAGTATAAGTGCCAGAGGTTATGCTGTGCAGTTGGCGATGTGTTTGCTGACATGCTCGGCACGCACTGCTCTCGAACACCTCGCACGCCCGTGACTACATAACGAAGAAAAGCTTGGCTGCATTTTTTGTTTGATCTAGGTACAACGTCAATCATTGGCATGACAGACTTAGTCCCTTCGCATTTGTCGATAGTTGTCAATACTACACGTTGTCGCCTCGGTGTACCTGCAGGTCGATGTAGACGGCGAGCGTGGCGCCGGGCGCAATGAGGCCGATGTTTGGGCGCACGATGTAGCGCGACTGGTCGGAGGTCTTCACCATAAACGTGACCTGCATGGTGTGGTAGCTCGTCAGCAACAGTGCAACAAGGATTTCGTGGCCTTTTCTGACGCATGATTGCCAAGTAATTGGGAAGGACAAATGCACGCTGATACTTGCGGATGTGTGAGGGAGGGGGTGCTGTGTCGAGAGTATTGGGAAACTAAATATTCCTCTATTAGCGGTTAGTATATAAACGCCGAAGAGGCCTTCAGAAGAGAGGCATCGGACCTTTAAGTGAACACCTGCCTTCTCGTTTCATCTGTTTCAAACGGCGTGTCCGGCGGCGTCGGCGGCGGCAGCGGTAACGTCAGCAGCCGCTCGATCCGGGGACGTAGACGGGCGGCGACATGGCGCGGGCTTCCGGCGGAGCGTGGGCGGGAGGGGAGGGCGCCGTTTCGGCGTGGGGGACAGATGGAAGAGGCTGATGCAGAGCTGGTCCCTTTCGTAATGCAGGAGGGGATGATTCAGTGCAGTTCAAACCTATTGCGTAACACTTGGAGATTTGCCATCACCTGGTATGATGACACAATATCAAGATGAAGGCGGCATTGTTGCCCATCTTGCAACAGGACGGCTTCACACTGTATTCATTATTAGAGGGTTTACGCAAAAAATGACATGGCTAAATGCGCAAAAATGAGACATGTGCTGTTCTGAATTTTCCATCGAAAATAATGGTTTTGGGTGTTTACGCATTGTCTGAAATGGTTTACCTATGAGAACTACACATAACCTCTTCGACTGGTCGACACCAAACGCCATCACACAGTCATGAGACTAACGGACCATTCCATCGGCCGTTCCAGGCGTCGCCTTCGCTACCGACTCAATCGGCTAGCAAGCGCTGACAAACGCGACGGCGAGCAAGCGATGAAGGGATTGACTAGGCCTCTGAGGCCGATAGCTGAGATGTGCAAGTGCGAGAGATATACGCGCGCTCACGAAGCAGTCAGAGAAGGAGCAGGGGAGGTGCGGCGGCTGCGATGGGGGATGGGAGACACTTTAGGGTCATCGGCTTGGAGAGGAGCAGACGGTGTCGTAGAGCGAGATGCCGCCAATTAATTAGATGGAAAGGTTCTCGAAGGCGAGACGGCTTGAATGAATTTTAAGTGTGCTGGTGAAGTAGAAAGGTTCCCGAGGGCGGGAAACGACTGCATATGCTGAACGTGTCGCTGAGGTAGGAAGGTTCTCACGGACGGGATAGGGTGGGTGGAGGATGAACGTGCGTTGAGTTTGGTGGTCACTGGTTCTGGAGTACTAGTGAGCGTGAGATCTCGAAAGGAGGGCGCGTAGATGGTAAGGGGAGAGGACGGAGTACGGGTGGGGTTGGAGAGCTCGCTGTGAACGCGATGGAAAGCGAAAGTGCAATGGGACGCGGGGAGAAGGAGACGTAGAGTGTGTCGGTCGTTTCGCTATTTCGTCGATTTAGCGAAAAATGAGTTGGCCTCTTCAGCGTTTTGTGAGACACGTATGGTGGGTGGCATACGTTTCACAGTATTTGACCCCGTAAGGAAGTCTTTTTTTGCGTAAACCCTCTATTGAGGTCTAAAAATTAAAGATAAGTTTTGTTACGTACCACTTTTATGAGCCCCTTTTCTTAGGAGCGCCAGAATGATGAAGAGGTGAAGAGGGCGTCGTCGGAATGAGTTTGATCAAAGGGAGCACGTTCCCTGACAAGCACAGCATCTTGATGGCATCCTTAGCCCTGTGCGCCACGGTGGGCCGATCTCACAAGGTAAAAAACCCAGACTCTGAGCGCCTGCGTATACAGTGCCCCTCCCAGCAGTGTCTCGAACGGAACGCAGGTCTGATGCGTGAGGATGGCTCAACTGGAAGGTGAGCGGTCAGAAATGAGTTGCAAATGCCGAAAGCCTGAGAAGACGGGGCTTCTCTGCGTGCACGCTTTGACAGTGTTTGATAATATAAGCAAGGGGCATGCGAACGTCTCAGAGGCGACACAATGGAATCATTTGGACACAAAGTGGGCATCGACTGTTTTTCATCATGCAACACTTCAACGCCAGTATGTTGCTGCTGCTGCCCTTGCCTCTCAAGTAAACAGTAACGTGGATTTGCAGATTCTGCCTATTGCCAGACAGATGAGCGTGGAGAGTTCCGAGTCAGGCAGGTCGGCCGAAGAAACGGCGGAAACAGGGGGTCGCAGCGCTTCAACGAAAGTGGCGTTGCTCTGCTTGTGGTCAAGTTTGGCACTACGTTACGACTTGCGAAGCCCCAGATCTTGGGTACCTCTACCGGAAAGTCGTTCGGGATTGAGGTGAAGAAAGTGGTACGTAACAAAACTTCTCAACATTAAAACTTATACTTGTACAGTACCCTTACAGTACAGTATTGTTACGATCGGTACTTGATCGTGCCCCGCAATCTCTTTTCTCTCAACTCGAGGCTTGGATGCCCCCTTTATTCCCGTCTACACACTCTTCCTATTCATACACCCCCGGCCACCACCCTCTCGTATTCTATCTTCTTCCACGGCGGACCTCTTCCGTTTCGCTCCGCTGCCCGCCTCCCGGGCCCACCACCACCTTCCGTTTCCCCCTACCCGCCACCGCCGCCGCCCTCTTCGGCCCCGCACCCATACGCGTCCCCAGAGAGTCCACATGGCCGTGCTCCGGCGCACTCCGTCCAGGCTGTGCTCCGCCGACGGTGGTGCCACGAATTCCAGACGTCTGTGCCCCTCTATCCTTGTCCGCCATGCGTGCAGCATATACTATACTCGCTGGCCCTCTGGCGCTGGCCTTCCAACCCATCAAGGCTTTTGTCAGCCCGACTGTAAAGACAACACCACAACAGTATGGTTCACGTCCCCCTGCCCCACGCTTAGAGCAAGTCTAGTGTCTAGGTGACAAATGGCCTCATATGAGGTCAATTGACCTCATATGAGGCCAGTTTTTAGGCGGGCTTTTGCAATTCGAATAATTGTAGAAATTTATCGCTACTGTAGTGAAAAGCTTACGACTAGAGTATTAAACGTTGGCAAAACATTCAATTCCGTATCTCAGTCTTCCCTAATCAACACTTTCGTCTTCCTCTTCCCAAAATTTCTTCAAAATGGTGAGCGTCAATGATCCTCGAATTATTGCAGGTAACCGCGTCCACACTCGTGCAAGACTGCTCACAGCTCAGAGTAAATGTCGTCGCATGTATGGAGCCTCCTGGAAGATCAAATTGGTCACGGGAACTGTCATTAGCATGAAAACTGACAAAGTGAAGGGTCGCAGTGTCACTTCAGTCAGGGCTAAATGGGAATTATCAGATGGCGTCAAGGAAGTCACGCTTCGCATAGCTAACATCAAGGCTGGTGAAGTGATGGACCTGATCGATGACGGTCCTGAAGATCATATCCAGCAAGAAACTGAACATTATGCGCAACTGGAGCCTACAGAGGACCGCGTGACGCCACTAGAAGGAGCACTCAGCCCGAGTACGAGAATCTCCGAGAGTGACGAAATGGATTCCCAAAATGGCCTCATGAATGTCCACGGCCGGGCCTGGAAGCGTGAGGAAGTCACGATGCATTTAAATGGTATGATACCGCCGAGAAGATGGAAGGTGATTGGACCGATTGATGAGATTATATCCCGTGGTCACAGTCCATCTCAAATGCATCCCATGGACTACTTCATGTGGATGTTCCCACAGGAGCACTTGGCATTAATGGTTTCCTACACCAACGATGCAATGGAATCAAGGGGACTTCGCTTGACTACAAGAGGTGAAATTTTGAAGTTTTTCGGGGTGCTAATCCTTATGACTCGGATTGAATTCAGCACCAGAAGGTCTCTTTGGAGCTCACAGGAAACCAGCAAATATCTCCCGCAACCTCAATTCGGAAACATCATCTCCCGCAGAAGATTCGAGGAGCTTCGTCAGAATGTCACGTTCAGCTTTCCAGCTGACTCAAATGACAGATGGGGTATGATCAGGGACTTCATGGTCGCAATCAATGATCACAGAGCATCACATGTGATTCCATCACAGAACATCTGCGTTGATGAGAGTATGTCACGCTGGTATGGACTTGGAGGAGATTGGATTGAAACCGGTCTTCCTCATTATGTGGCCATGGACCGAAAACCCGAGAATGGCTGTGAGTTGAAGACTGCTGCATGTGGAAAAAGTGGAATCATAATAAGAATTGAGAACGTCGTCTCAGCTGAGGAGACTTCTTTAAAGGATTTTGAAAGTGACCACTTACACGGAACGGCAGTGACTTTGAGGTTGTTACAGCCATGGTTTCACACCAATCGTGTTGTCTGCGCGGATTCGTACTTTGCTTCTGTCCACACGGCTGAATCACTTTATGAGAAAGGTCTTAGATTCACAGGTGTGGTGAAGACATCTACCAAGAAATATCCGATGAAATATCTATCTCATTTGGAGATTGCTGAAAAGGGAGAGCACGTCACACTAGTTTCGAAGCCGGTGGCCGGGCCTCATCTCATGGCAGTGATGTGGGTGGACCGAGACCGCAGATACTTTATTAGTTCTGTCGGAACATCCAACGAAGGAACTCCAATCTACCGCGAGAGATGGCGTACACGTCATGGCGTGACAAGAAAAGAGGAATTGTCTATCCGTATTCCCTCAGTCTGTGAGCAGTATTATGAAACTTGCTCTCAGATTGACCGCCACAACAGATCTCGTCAGGATGATCTCGGCTTGGAAAAAAAGTTCGAAGTCAAGGAGTGGTCTATGCGTGTCAACACTTCTTTATTGGCCATTTGCATTGTGGATGCATGGAAACTGTATGCAGGTGCAAAAGGAGATGGTTCTAAGATGTCTCGAAATCAGTTTTATTGTGAGCTTGCTGACCAGTTGATTGATAACAAGTATGATCGTATATCGTTACGTCAGCGAGAATCAGACAGTGCTGTTGAAGATGAAGATGTTGGGTTTGGCAGTGGAATTGGTACTCACCTAACTCCAACCACTCGCAAGCGTAAAAGCGCATCCGGCGAGGAGACTTGTGCTCTTTATCAATCCAGATGCAATATTTGCAAAGGTACAAAAAAGTCCAAGTTTATTTGCTCAGCCTGCAAGGCATATTTTGACAAAGAAGTATACCTTTGTCATCACCAGACTGGGCGTGACTGTTTTAAGAAACACGTCGACGAACGTCACGATCTTACTTACAAAGGTAAGTACTATTAGTGCTTGAAGCGTTCTAGGTCTTTAAAAATGACTAAATGGGTCAGCATTTGAGTAAAATAGAGCAAAAAGAGATAAAAAAACTCCTTTTGCCCCCTATGGTTCTATCCTGCGTCTAAAGACTTGCTTGGAAGACCTGCAGCCGTGTCGGAATGCCCCTTTACGAGATGTCACCGTATTCAATCTCATGTTCGAGTGGGCGCTATAAAGCGTCCTGGGCTGCAGGTCACGAACAAGAACCATCCAGATCCCCGAAGGGATTTTTCGACCACTAAAGTGCTCAGCGAGGAGTTGAACCCCGGCCTCTAAGACTCAGCGATCCTTGCAGACCACTGAGCTGGCTTGTCAGCTACTAACTAGTCGTTTATAGTTGTCTTTATAGTCGTTCAAAGTTCTACTTCGTAAAAATTGTGCTCCTTTTGTTCTATACTTGCGAAAATCTTAAATTTTGTTTAAATTTTACTGTAGAGCATTGGACCTCATATGAGGTCAAGGGTGACCTCATATGAGGAAAATACCGGTCGTCTAGACACTAGCAGTGGTGTAAATCCCAATATTTGGCTAAATTTTAGCCATGGGGCAAGTCTAGCAGTGCAGTATGTCTAAAGTATTTGGTGCATACCACACGTTTTGGTGTAATCCATGCCCCGCGCCGAAATATGCCTTGTAACACAGATTTTATTTCAGGAGTAATTTCTAAATAATTTCTGGGGTCACGGCCGTTATGTAGTAACGCAATACAGGTGCCGTATCGTGCAATAAAAGTAACGTATCATATTCGAACGTAGAAAAGAAGATGAAAATAGAGACGGTTGGCAAAAAGGCGCGGTCGCTAGGAGCGGGCGGGCGGGGCTGAGACACGGATGACTAGCTGGAGAAGACGTTACGCAGCGCTGCCAGTCACCCATCTAATACTCGGGGCTTGCGCCGTGGTGAGGGTGACTGACAGCAAGAGCGACAACGGGGGGCATTACAGTGTGGTCAACAGATACAGTCCGTATAATTTCTGTTATCCACCGACACAAATACACCAACAAGTCCCCAATTTTATTTTAAAACTAGATTGATTCAGCCAATGAGAGTGTCAGGTGTATTCACAGCTGTAGTTCTCGCCCAATTGTCCCACTCCTCACCATGGATTCTGGACACTCTCCAAGTACTGTAATATTACCCCGAGTACGAGATACTGTTACAGTACCGGTTACTGTAGCTGGTTTCACCGAAACTGCTGGGGATGCCAGTGATAGTTTCTAAATCGTGGTCCATATTTTCAAATATGTGGTGTAACCTTTATATTTTACCCAACTGCTACAGAGATAAACATCGATACAGTGACCCCCAAAGGTGGCGACCCGAAAAAAGCATAACGGTCACTGTACCGGAGGGGGTCACTGTAGTGGAGCAGGGTGCAGACGGCGCACAGACCCCAAAACAAAGGGGTGAAGTCCATCTTACAGGCCTGACAACATAAATGGCGAATAAAAATGGGGCTCGCAAACATAAAATGCCACGTTAAGCTGGCGCGAAAAGAAATCATTGCAAAAATAAGTGAAAAATAAGCAAACAGGGACACAAAGCACCCTTGAAATCAACCTTCACCCCTAGCTTCAAGCCCATCCAGGAGCAAAACCGCATTTTCGGTACTGTGAAGGCCACTGACGAAACCTCTGAATCAGGGCTGACAAAAGCAGCGAGTACGATTTTTTCTCACCACGTGTAAACACACAACTCTACAGTACAAGATACACGTGCATGAACGTTACAATAGGATCATCGCAATAAAGTTAAAGCAAACCTCAGAGTCTGCAGCGAAAACACGAAGGCATCTTACGCAATCACGTTCCGAGATGTCGTCTTCGACCAAACGTTCCCAACCTACCCTTGAAACAAAGCAGCAAGTTTTGCGGCTACTTGGAGCCAAACCAGATGGATCTTTCGGCTCTTATATCATTAATGAGTCTACAAGTTGCGCATGGACTGCAACTGCTTTGGCAAAAGAGTATCGCGTCTCGAAAGCTGCAATATTTAGCTGGAAAAAGCAATCGGCAAAGATAATGGGACAGGAGCTGCGTACTCGTAAGTCCCGTAAGCTTTCGAGGATGAGAGAGGGGACATTTCCGGTTGTGGAAGCAGCTGTTTCAAGCTATATGCGACAAAGGATGGTATACATGAAGGAAGAGTCGCTCTTTCGCGCCGATGTTGCAGCTAGAACGGCGAGAGACATTGCACAAAAACTGCTTGAAAGCCACGAACTAGTATTGGAAGGCGAGCAGTTACCGGATGAAGAAATTGCTGTTTTAAAGGAGAAGGTTTCGGCTTTAAAAGGTTTTAAAGCAAGCTCAATGTGGGGTGCTAACTTTATGCGACGTAACAACATGCATAGTTGCAAAGGTACTGGACAAGCTGGACACTTTGTCTCACAGACTGTTTACATGGCTCGTCGTGCAATCCAAAAATCTGTGTGCACAATACCCATTGGTTGCATTTCAAACACGGACGAAGTTGCTGTGCTGTACCGGTCGTTTCCAAGCCGTGCCGTTCGAAACGTGGATGAACCAGCGACGTACACACGCATCAAAGATCGCCTCACAGCTGTGTTGACTGTTTTGGCGGATGGTCGGAAGGCGCCGCTAACAATTATTGGGAAGTCTAAAAGGCCTAAAAGCTTTCCGCGCCACTTCGATGCAGCTAAAGACTTAGGCGTATTCTACAAGTCACAAAAGAATGCTTGGAATACTCAACCGCTTTGGACTTCTATTGTTGCAGGATTGAACAAGGCTACGCGTATCCAAAGCAGAAATGTTGTCAGTATTGTGGATAATTGCTCGGCACATGCTATTGACTACAGTCCGTATGAAAACTGGTCAACTGTTTTTCTTCCTCCTAACATGACCTCCGTTTTGCAGCCTGTTGATGCTGCAATTGGTCGATCGTTTAAGTGCGCTTTTAGACGTTTGCTTGTTGATCACACACTTACGTATGTGGACAAACAAATGGCTTTACCAGAAGGAGAGCGCTCAACGTTTAAACTGACACAAGCAGTTACAACGTATGATGCTTTGGTTATGATGAAGAAGGGATGGGATATGGTCCCTATCAGTGTTATTCTAAATGGGTGGGTGGTGACCGGTATTATCGCACTGTATCAACGCGAAGAGATGTTGCAGAGAAGAGCAGATGTTGGAAATCGCGCTGAGCCCGCAATGAAAGCGATTTGCTCTTTTGCTACATCCACAGAGTCTGCGATAAATGCATCGGATGCCCTGCACGCAAGATTGAAAGGAGAGGAGTGGCTTAAAGATGAAGGTATCAATACAGAAAATGATACATCTATATTGGATGAGTCTATTCAAGATTGCAATTAGACAAGAAGCAACATAGATTTATTTACAAACGACTGGGAAGCACTGGCGCGGTTAAACATGGTGTACAACTTCAGTGACGCGGACTTGTAGGAGTTTTCTACGATGGAAGAAGGCCTGGATACTTGCCTACAAGTTTCAGGTGGCAATGCCATTGAGGCAGCTGTTTCAACTGCTATTGAGGAAGTAAGGGATGCTGCAACAGAGTCTGATGCAGACCCAGAGGCAGATTCGCAAAGAGAGGAAGAGGGCGTTGAGCAGCAGAAGCCCTCTATTACTCGTTTGCAGGCAGCAGCAGTGGCATTGAGGAAGGAGGCCACTCTATTTTTTCAAAGTGAGCATCCTTTGTCAAAGGACATTAGGGATGATTTGGTCGAAAATTTGGACATTGAGATAGAGAATATTGCCGGCTACCGCAAGCGCTCTGGTCGTCAGTCAACCCTAGATTCATTTTTTCAGAGTTCCTCTTGAGTGACCCGTTAAAATTTTAATAAAAATATACCTTTTTTTCAGTGACCCTCTAAATTTTCGGGTCACTGTACAGGTAAGGTCACTATAGTGAGGGGGTCACTGTAAAAAGCAAAAGTGGGCCTTACGGCCACTCAGCGCAATGGTGGCAAGAAATTTTTTTCTAACGGTCACTATACCGAGGGCGGTCACTGTGACAAGGGGTCACTCTATCGATGTTTATCTCTGTAGCTAGACTTGCTCTTAGCGTGCACAGCAATCCTCTTGAGAGCATTGCGATCAAACCCCCTCAGGACGGCAACAATGTCCGACATCCTCTCACTACCCCTACTCGCCGAATGAGGTAGAGTACAAGTATTCCTCTGAATCGCACCGTCTCCAGCCCCCACCCCCCTCCTCCCTTCTCTCGTCTCTCCTTCTGCGACGCCTAGCCACACCCTCCACCATGCCGCTGGCAGTTACCGTCAACACGAAAACCCTGCGCTTCCCGCGTAACCCACTCGCCCCTCACAGAGTCATCTTCCGCATCACTAACGACACATACACCCTCGTCGTCTTTAAGGTCACCTCCAGTGCTGGCAACATCTACACAGTGAGCCACCTCCGTCGGCGAAGTCCCGCATCGCCAAGGCCGCGACGTCACCGTCTCCCTCACGCCTCCGTGTCCCGCCGCACAATATAGCAACCACCCCGCACACACTGTGACTGTCATCGCCACCGCTGTCCCGCTGCAGAAAACCCCCCCGTACAAGCCGGGCTCCCCCTTTGCTATCGAGCATGAACCGAACGCATCCAAATGGATCTTGCCCATCAAATTTTTCCCCGAGGCCAACGATACTTCCACTAAGAGTCCACAAGCGTCCACCCCGCCAAACTTGGAGCCGAACGTCCAACATCTACCCCCGGGTCGGCCTCAACCGCCCGTCAAAGTGCCACTTGCTCCACAGCAGCCTACACAACACCCAGATGCTGGCATGAGTAAAGGGGGGATCAGTGCCCAAAGGCGGAACATGTCGACAGGAATGCACCTCTTCAAAATCAAAGTCAATATCGGTCCGAAATTTTACCCGCTTTTGATGAAGCTAATATCGAAGAGAAAGCAGGGGAGCGGTATCAAAGATGATATTCCGGAGAATGACTCAACCGCACCCAGTCCTATGCACATTCCCGCGGCAGGGGTAGCCCGTGGAAATAGAGAACTGGCTCGCCAAACAGTAGCAAGACACATTATACCATGGAAAAGGACAGACTGGATTGAAAACGTCAGTTCTTGGATGATAGAACGGCTGGAAGAGGAGTGCAACGCCAAGTGCAATGCAAGCTCTATTGTGCCGGAGATGTTAGTAGGCGGCGTGAGGATGCGTGCAAAAACGAGCAAGGGAGATTTCATGGTTATTGCATACCCAGGGAGCGGTGGCGGTGCAGCGAAGATAGCAGTTCTTGGGCGCATGGTGCCGCGTTACATCTTTAAGGTGGTGTGTGTGAGCGAAAACAAGGAAGCGGTGTTGATGCGGGATCACCCGGGCCTCTTTAACTATAAGGTATCGGTTAAGGAAGCAGAGGCAGCAACCAAAGATTATGTGAGGATGCAAATGGGGACGATCGGGAGGACAAGTGAACTTGTAGAAGGTGGGTTGATGGATTTGCGATCAGAGGTACTACTAAGAAAGTTAGATAACTTAGAGCAGTCGCTGATGTTTCGGGAGATGGCAAGCAGACAGGCCTACAAAAAGAGTGTAAGATGGTATTTGGGGACCAAAAGGCGAATTCGGAATGGAGTAACGGAGCTGATGGGATGCGGAATTCCGGAGACGGTGCTCGGTGGGCAACGGTGCCGAAAGGATGAAGGTGGTGAGCATTATTTATTCCACAGATGGTTTGAGGGATTTGTTGGGTGTGCATTGGCAGCTGTAGATGAATGGCTTTTGAGGGAAGGTCTGTTTCTGGAGATGTGGAGCTGTTTTGGGGAGACGGAAAAGATGGTGCGGTGGAGGGCAATTGGAAAATGTGTACATTGGCTGTCGTTGTTGGTAATGAGGTTGGAATATGCACAGCAGAGTGAGGCGGAATCAGCGGAGAGGGAATGGTGGGTGACACAAGCGGGAAGCGCGCTGGTGAAGATGAACGACAGGTTTATCGAAACGAGCCACAGATGGTGATGGAGACGGGCTGGGTCAGGCAGTAACAAGGACAAGGCGGCGTAACACTTTGCACAATAGAAGGCATCGCGAGTGCGAAGGAATCGAGTCTGACATGCCAATGATTAACGTAATGCATAGTTGAAAGACGCAATAAACGAAGTTGAATTATACTTCAGGCATCGACGTGCGAAAAGGGGGTTCGAAAGACAGTGTTTACCAGGTGTGCCTCCTGTCTTGAGCATGGCTCGTGTGAGAGAAGGCACGATATGGAAGCTGCAGATGATGATCAAAGCACTTTCGACAGCCGTCTTTTCCTCACACTGAACTGCTCCACTTGTCGGAGAGCGTTTACGACTAATTGTAGAAGGCAATAGTTTTGGTATGACGATGATCCCGAACTGTCCGTCCTCGCAGCAAAGCTTGCTGAGATCAGGGGTTTGGCCTTATCAAGGTCGTCTGTAGCAGTAATGGGTCGTGTACACGTGTACAAAGGTCTGCACGAATGCACTCACCGTAGCGAGAGATCAGGGAACATTGCGGCCATGAATTGGAAACAGCCAATACCGTACAGGGGCATTCGCGAAAGGCTTGACAGTGCTATACGTAGTTTGAAGGTGTGGCGAATGGGTAACGGGACCTCCTGGCCAGCTGATTCTGAAAACAGATGAAAAGGTTGCAAGAAGAGAGAGATTAGAGATGAAGATGGAGATGGAGTGAGAGGGTTAAACCAGAGGATAGAAAGAAGGAGGAATTGGGCGTAGAGGGAGAGCGAAGGGGATAGTTGATCTCTGACAGGTGGAGATGGATTACTTGACGACGATGGAGACATGCGTCTGTGTGTAGACGGCGACAGGTGGATGGTAGGGTTGCGGTTGAGGTTGCGGTTGGGGTTGAGCATGGAGATCTTGTGCAACAGCGACCGGAAGAAAAGGCGCAGAGGGCTTTCGAGAGCGGTTACGGCGGACGTTGACGGCGTGTGTGAGGAAGACGCCGCCGATAGTGGCTAACAGGGCGCCTAGGACACCAAGTACGGGGTCGAGCCAGGTCCAGGGCATAGAGGTTTGCGACATGGTGGTAGTGGAGAGATTTGTTGTTGTTGTTGTGTGTGTGTGGGTGAGGTAGCTGTGGGGCAAGAAACGGGCACAGACAGAGAAAGAGAGAGAGTGGACTTTGGTGCGAGACTGAGTTGAATGAGAGAGAAGTTGATCTGTGGTGAGTTGGGGGGTAGGCTTTATATAGCGATCGACTCGCTGCGAAGTGTTGCGGGCGGTGAGGTTTATAAGTGGTCAAGTGGACGAAGCAATACATGGCCGACTGACGTCAGTCAGTGCGCTGCTGACACGAGTTGAATGAGAGATAAGATGAGGGGGGTACATGTGTTATATAGCGATCGAATATGGCGATCGAATTGTTGCAAGGTGTTGGGCGCAGTGGGTTTAATAAATGGTCGAGCAGACAAGGACGAGGACGAGGACTTTTCTCGTGACAACAGCACACGTACAGTATTGTATCATATTCGGTACCTCTCTCTGGTTGATATAAAGCGGGGTGGTTGTCAGCTGGGTCAGTGTTGATGCGATCCTGCGGGCACAGATCTGCATCCACTCCCCATATCTTTCGATTGTCTTCCATTAAGCACTGCTGGTGGCGGGTGGCGCATAGCACGATGGTGCGCCATATAAATTGGGGCGGTCTGGTACAGTATGGACAACACCAGCGTAAAAGGCGTTTTGCTGCAGAAGATGGTTGGTCATACAGTAGAGGGCATATTGATGAGAAGGTGTGGCGTTGGACGAGAGAGGCTTTCTGGTTGGGCAAAACAACTGCCGCCCATAACGCACGCGAAACGTCCGTCCCGGAAATAACGCAAGTACAATTGTAGGGGTTGTCTCCCGGCTACGAGTGCAGCAGAGTCTGGGCTCGTACACTGCTCCGCAGCCTATCGCTGCCTATCACAGCAGCCTAGCGCAGCAGCAGCCTAGCGCTGCCTATCACAGCAGCCTATCGCAGCAGCAGCCTTTCGCGGCCAAATAACAGCAGCCTATCGCAGCAGCAGCCTTTCGCGGCCAAATTACAGCAGCCTATCGCTGCCAAATCACAGCAGCCTATCGCAGCAGCCTCGAGGCTGCCTTGTGCCGCGATATGATGCCCTCGGCAAGCCTCGGGGCTCATACTGTATCTGCACTCGGAGCAGTCTGCACTCGTAGCCAGGAGTGTGAAAACTGCAGAAGTTGATTGGCGCGTGGTTTTCTCCACGCGCTGTAAGGACAAGATACTCTAGTAATTTCCCTCTCTGTAGTGAATATATAAGTCCCCCCGATGATTCCGAGTAACGGGCGTCGGGGGATGGTAGAGGGAAGACACACACACCGTACGTATCGAGTCGTTCACCGACTCTCGTACAGTAAAGAACTGCCGGTCGTCGGCAGTTTTCCCTCGAATTTCTCCATTTTAGTGGCAAATTCCACATTCATTAATTAATTTTTTGCCCGAGAACAGAAAAACCCTACCCGTGATCTCCACTTTTTCTCTTCTTGTCCGGCGCCGCGCAGTGGCTGTCTGCCCTTCTCCGTCCTACCTAACCTCCACACTCGCCGCACCGCCTCCCAATCCCGCTCGCCGCGTCCCCTCGGCTCGCTGCCCCCCTCCACTCGCCGCGCCTCTTCGCCCGCCGCACCCCTCGGCTCGCTGCGCCTCCCGCTCTTCGTGCCGCTGATCCCGCACGTTGGGCGACACACCGAACCCACAACTCGAGTCCCGCTGCTACACCGAAGCACACTCTACGCTTGCCCCGTCGCCCGCCGTCACCGTTTGAGGCTCCTCTCCCCGCCGACCACAGCCGCACACCGACGGGCAATCGACACGCATCTCGGCACTGACAGACGTGACGCGGCTGCTGCATCGGCTGCTGTATTCGGACAAGGTCTGTCGTTCCCAACGTCGTTCTGTGCAAGCCTCGTCCACGCTCCTGGGCTACACGGTACTTGAAGGGACATTTGCTTCGGTAATCGCAGTGAACCACAAGGCGGCCGACTGCACCAACGCTCCGCCGCCGCTCAAACAGCTCCCTTTGCGGCTTCGACGCCGCACTAGCCCGCGCCTTTAGTGGCAGCTGTTGCTCGGAATCACCGATCTTCCGATCGCCAAGCACCATCACTGTTGTTGCAAGTCACATCAACAGTATCACAACCGATTTTTCCGCACGTGGAATTTTAGCCGCGGTTTGCTCGCGCGGAAACCGCCGCGGATTTTTTATTTTTTAACGACACGATTAGTGAAAGTAGCACGACCCTGAGAGCAGTTGCGAGGTTGGAAACTTGAACCAAAGGAACGGAAGCGACAGTGGGCCCCCACCGGTTCTTTGCTTCGGCATTGGGCGGATAACGGTGCTGGTCGATTGACCTGGTGGCTTTACGGCGACTGAACTGGACGGGTTGTTGTGCCGAAGGGGGAGTGCTATTGAAACTAATCAAGTCGCGTCGCGTAAGTGTCCTGCAAGGGAGTAGACAGACTTTTGCCAGTGTACCGGCTTCTGTGGATCTCCCGTAAGGATCGTCGCGCCCGCTCCAGCAAACGCAGGAGTGGGTAGACAGCTGAAGTCGTTTCCGACCCGGACGGTCTCCGGGTGCCGAAGGTCAGACCTTCCCGTCGTGGGACGGTATCCCTCCAAGGACTTCCCCTGTAGAGGACAGGGCGCCAAGGGTCGGAGTACCCTTTCAAGGTTGAAATCTTTGCCGAAGCCGAACTTGTACCAACACTGAACATGTCACAACAGCAGGAAACATCAGATGCAACCTCCCCTTCGGGATCCGGGCAACAGGCAGAACCCCGCTTCATGCACCACGTCCCTCTGGCTGACCTTAACGACAAACAGAAGGGATTCGTGTCCTCTGTACGCCATTTAGAAGCCACTGAGGCTGCCCAAGGGGATGGTCTTCTACGCATATTCGCAGACATGTTCCCTCCCGCGGACCTTTTTTCAAAGGAACTCTGTGAACTACCGGCAGTCTACACTGAGCTCCGCAACTTCCTTGATTCACACGGAGCTAACATGCTGCAGCACTCCTCTCGCCGCATCATGATGACTCTTGCTCATAATATATACGAAGAGCAGGAAGATCAACAAGCTGCGATTGGCATCGTCACCGAGATCATGGCTGCAGGTCGTCGAATGAGGACCGATCTTTCCCGGACGGACAACAACCGCCAAGAAGAGTCGCAGTCACGCTCTGCCTCCACCTCCACCGCAAGTGCCCCTGATAGACTAGTACACAATGTTGCCATGCGTCTCAGAGACAGGGATAAAAAGTTTAGCGGGGCGCTTGGTGAGTCGTGGATGGAGTTCGTGGATGAGTACATGCAAGTGTGCCGAGATTATTCTCTGTCTCCAACACAAAAGCTTCACTACATGCACAATCTCCTATCCGGGGATGCGAAGAGGTTCTACCTGGATCGAGTAGATGGCTATGCAACCTCATACCAACAAGCCATAGATCTGGTTGAAAATGAATACAATTCCCCTGTTAGACAGGCAAGGGTGAAAAACTACCTCAACACTTTGCGGATCTCTACGTTCGTTTCAGATGGGCTAGATGAGTCTGCGGCACTATCCAAAATATATAAGGTGATCACGAAGTTGTCTCGTCAAGGACCTGCCTCCCATCGCGGTGATGCACATAAAGTAGAATTCCTTCGGAACGCAGTCGTTGGATCTGGGTGGTCCCATGAGCCGCTGAGCAGGGTGGCAACGCACGGTCTTTCTTTCCAACAGCTCTACGGCGAACTGGAGGCTGCTCTCCAACTCCAGAAGGAAGCAAAGCAAGCCATGTTGAGAGATGCCGCAACAAAGACCAAAGACCTTGGCTACGACGATGAGGTCCCAGGGATACTCTTCGCAGGTCAGACCCGGTATGCCAAACACCCATCTCGTAATCGCTTCTTCAGAGGTTCAAGGGGTTTCAACACTCCGTCATCTAGACCGAGAACCAGTTTCGATCCACTTAGCATTCAAGGGTGTTTCAACTGTGAAGACAAAACACATACCATTCGAGACTGCCCGAGGCCGATAAACGCAGTTAAAGCCGCTGCTAACAAACTGGACTACTTTCGAAAAAGGAAACAGACTGGAGAACGTTCTGTACACCTCGTTCTTGCTCAATTATGTCAGCAACTCGACCAAGGATCTGCTTCCGGCGCCCGAGAAGAGGTCGAGGAGAAAGACATCCCAGAGAAGCAGACTGATCGTGAGATCTTTGAATGCATCTTGGAGGAGTCTAGCCAGTACGACGTTGACTGCACTTCCCCACGCCCTCTACATTCAAACGAGACTTTGTCTCAGGAAGAAGATTCCCTCCATCCATACTTCTCGCAGCAAGATAGAGAAGACTACGTATTCGTCGTGTACGAAGGGGATAACGCCTCCATATTCAAGTCTGATCATGTGTTCGGTACCGACAAGGACGTTCCCTTCCTAGGCGCATGTATCGATACGGGAGCACAAAAGTCTGTCATCGGAAAACAACAAACCCTGGCGTACTTCAGGCTTATCGGGGAGGAGTTCAGACCGCGCAAGCACGGGCATGACGTTAAGTTCAAGTTTGGAAACCGCCGCCACATCGGACTTGGTCGTATTGAGATAAGGATTCCCATCAATGGAACGCACGTTCTATGCCCGAACATCGAAGTGGTTGATGTAGACGTCCCGCTACTCCTCGGTCTAGACTTTCTCGACGAGTACAAGATGATCGTTGATGCGGCAAATGATTTACTCGAATCGAAGATCCGCGCTTGGTCATTCCCTTTAACGCGGAAACTGGGACATCTATATCTTGAATGGGACTACGGAACATTCTACACATCAGAGGAACTGTTGAAGCTGCACAAACACTTCTTTCATCCAGATTCAGGACGCCTCTACGCAATGCTAAAGCGGGCCGACAATGCGAGTACAACTCCATCTGATCTTAAAGAACTGGAGAGGGTCGCATCGGAGTGTGACGTTTGCCAGAGAAACATGGCCGCTCCGAGCAGATTCAGAACCGCTCTTCCGGCCGATGATGTCGTGTTCAATAGGTGCGTTTGTATGGACATTATGTTCCTCGAGGGGAAGGCAGTGTTGCATATGGTGGACAAGGACACTAAGTTCAGTGCAGCTGCTTTCCTCCCGAAACAGACTGTCGACGAGTTGTAGAGCACATACTTGTCGCACTGGGTCCTTCCCTACATCGGTCACGCGCTTGAGATACACGCAGATCAAGGCCCCCAGTTCCGCTCTCGCAGGTTCGCGTCCTACACGAGCATGGAGGGAGTTCAGCTTCGCTTATCGGGTGTCGAAAGCCACAACAGCCTAGGCGTCGGAGAGAGGTATCACCACTATCTGCGTCGTATTTTTCGCAAGATACGCGATGAGTTTCCTGATATACCAATGAAAGACGCATTAAGACTAGCTACAAAAGCCATGAATGATATCGCAGGACCAAAGGGTTTGGTACCAAGCCTTCTGGTGTTTGGAGTTATGCCAAGAATCCTTCTTCCAGGATCTGTCCAGCTACCTGGCCAAGTCCAGCGCATGAATGCCATGCAGGCAGCACGAAAGGATATGTCTAAAGAGGTTGCCCGTAGCCGACTTAGCACAGCGTTGAGATCAAATGTTCCGGCTGCCACCAACCGCGATATCAGCATAGGCTCTGAAGTGCTTGTCTTTAAAGAACCTCCCGTGAAGAAATGGGTTGGACCATTTCATGTGCTCGACGTGAGAGACAAGTCAGTGTTCATCAATTCCCAAGGACGTACAACACAAATGTCTATCGACAAAGTGAGGCCGTACTTGCGTCCAATGCATAACGAAAAGCCAAGCACTACGGAACCCAGTGAGTACAACCCGAGCAATAATACCATAAGCAATGGTCTGTCGCCAGCAGAGGCATCAAATGCATGGATAGAGTCCCTTCGCGATCCGTTACAGGATCTATTCTCATCACCGGCTGAGGACAACGCAATATCTCCTGACGAATTTTATATGGAGTTCGCCACATTCCTAACGGAGGTTATTGAATCATCCGATCCTCGATCTAAGAACGCTGCCTTCTTGTCAGCAATGAAAAAGGAAGTGAGAGGCTTAGAAGATCGCGGTGTTTGGGTTAGGATGTCAAAGAAGGACCTTCCGGAGAATGCAAATGTGCTAGGCGGTCGCTTCGTCCTCACATTGAAGAACGCTGGCTCTGAACGTGAGACCCCGAAAGCGCGCTTCGTTGCTCAAGGTTTCTCAGATAGGGAAAGGGACTACATAATCCACAATGTTACCTCACTAAGACAAAGCCCGGTTCGAGTGATTGCATCCTTTGCTGCGTCGAAAAGGTTTCGAATCTTCAGCCACGACGTCACCCAAGCATATACACAAAGTGATTGAGATGTTACCTGAAGATGCAACGTTCGAGCACTTTCGTAGCGCTCGTGCGGCATTAGCCTGGATCACCCACACGAGGCCAGACATCGCCTGCTACGTAAATAAAGCAGCACAAGTCACAGAGAAAGCCTTCGAAAGGGGGCATATCGAGGCATTCAATCGATGCATCAAGTACCTAAAAAGGGAGCCTTTACATTTGAGTTTCGATCCGCTAAATATCGAAACATTGCAGATTCGTGTCTATGCGGACGCCGCCCTTGGTACCAATTTGGATTGCAGCTCACAACTTGGGTACGTAATTATGCTATGCGATGCGAACAACTCCGCTCATATTATCGACTTCTCCAGCAAAAAATCAAGAAGAGTTGTCAGATCGATAATGGGAGGAGAGATATTTGCCTTGGCAGATGGTTTCGATCGTTCGTTTATGTTAAGGCATGACCTGGAGCGTATGTATGCCAGAAAGATCCCGCTGTACGTTTTAACCGACTCTAAACAAGTTTTCGACACCATTACAAAGGCATCCAAAACAACCGAACGAAGACTCCTCATCGATATCGCTGCTGCTCGTCAAGCCTACAATCGCCAGGAAATATCAAACATTGGTCTAGTTGCATCGGAAGACATGGTTGCAGATGGACTTACGAAGACGAATGCTGGGGCATCATTGATTAAGGTTTTAAGATCCGGCCACAATGCACTCAAGGTGAAACAGTGGATTATTAGAAATTAAGCTATCACCATGCCTGTCCTATCGAGTCTGTTTCAGCAACTATCGAATGTCAAAAACGTGACGTCAAATTGGAGTATCTTGTTCCACCTTTGAAGAAAGTGCCAGTGTGAAAACTGCAGAAGTTGATTGGCGCGTGGTTTTCTCCACGCGCTGTAAGGACAAGATACTCTAGTAATTTTCCTCTCTGTAGTGAATATATAAGTCCCCCCGATGATTCCGAGTAACGGGCGTCGGGGGATGGTAGAGGGAAGACACACACCGTACGTATCGAGTCTGTCATGATTCCCATGCACAGCTCACACACCTGTACCACGCACACACGTAGCACAGATGTAGCTCCCCAGGCAGCGCCGCCGCCACCGGCGCCGCTCCCCTTCTTAGTCGCACACGGTCCGTCTCCCTCAGTAAACTCGGTTATCGTTCCTTGCACCACAGGTTATGGTCCCGAATCGCAAACCCACCCTGCAACACGATCACAAACCGCTCCGCCGTTCGTCACAAAGACTAGCCAAGAGCACCACCACCCCGGGCACCCAACCCGCCCCCCTCCTCTACATACCCCCTCATTCGCCTCCGCACCCACGCGTCGAGCGCAGACCCAACGCCCAAGCTCCACACTCGCCTCCGCCCCATCGCGTCGAGCGCAGAATCAGCAGCCAAGCACCCCAATCGCCTCCGCCATCACGCGTCGAGCGCCGATCACCCACGTCGCCTCCGCCACCTCGCGTAGAGCGCAGACCCCCTCACCTAGCCCAACTCAACCACCAGCCTCCGCACGTCCGCGTCGAGTGCCGATCTGAGCCCCCGTCCACCCCAACGGCACAATCC
This sequence comes from Chondrus crispus, assembly GCF_000350225.1. Taxonomy (NCBI): domain Eukaryota; phylum Rhodophyta; class Florideophyceae; order Gigartinales; family Gigartinaceae; genus Chondrus; species Chondrus crispus. The sequence continues at coordinate 110,617 of NW_005178996.1, forward strand.
CTTCCCTCATCCCCATCCACACACCCTACATCTCCCGCTACCATGGAGCACACCACTGACCACAACTCACCGGATCACCGCTCCCCCCATTTTTACGGCAAACTTCCGCCCCTCCACCCGTCCGGCAACAACTTCAACCTTTGGAATCAAGCTATTGAGGACACCTCTATCATCAATGATATACAGCACACGCTGGACACCAACTATACCCAGCCGCCCCCGGACACACCGGAACACAAACAATACGTCAAAGACTGCGCCACCATCCGCATGCTGATCACCAACAGCATCCCTCACGAAATCGCAGAAACAACTGACATCCCTTTCGACACCACGCCAGCTGCACTGTTGCAGGCCATTCAAGAACACTTCACAGACAGCTCCCCGACCACCCACCTTCTCCTACGTCAGGAAGCTGACCGACTCCTATTCACCACCGCACTATCTGTCGACGATTATATTAATCAACACCGATCCCTGCGCACTCGTATGCGACTGGCAAATTACCCCCACATCCGAACTGATGAAACCGTCACTGTAGACGCCATCATAAAAGGACTGGAGCACCACCCCACATTCAAGCACTTACCAGACACTTGGACTGAGACGGACTCAGTCCCCCAAACAATAATACAAGTGACGCAAAGACTCAAAGCAGTCCAAGCCCGCCACACCACCCGGTCACCCCCCAATCCACCTGACCCCCAGGGGCTCCGCACTACCGCATCACGCAAAGGTAGACAAGAGCCCTCCCCCCGACCCCGAGGTCGCCAGCGCGGACGAGGACCCCCACGCACACAGTGGTACAACACACCGTGGCTCCAACCACAACAACTGTACAACCCGTACCCACCCCCCCCGCCACAGTGGATAGCACCACATCAATGGCCCGCCCCCCCGCAACCCAACGCCACCCCACCTCAACCACGCACCCGCCGCCCCGCCAAAGCACAATTGGCAGCCACGGCAGACCCCCACCACAACGAAGACCCGAACGCCTTCCAAACCACAATGGACCAGGTTAATACCGACGGTATGACATACATTCTAGACTCAGGCGCAAGCCCGACCCATGTCACACAGGCAACTCCACCAATGCGCCCCCTCACCACGCGCATGACTACTAACACTGCCACCTCATCGACGTCGTCCGCCACCCACGCCGGCACAATCCAGATCACGACGAACAGGAATAAAGTCCTATCACTCCCGGCTATCGCCAACCCGGACATCAAAAAAAACCTCGTCTCTGTCAACGACATCGCCCGCCAATATGGAGCCGTCGTCTTCCGCCCCACCACCGCAACCATCATAAACACCAAAACACGCCCGCCCACAGTCATCGCCACAGCTACAGCACACAAAGGACTGTACTACTTGGACCCCCCACCCAACCCATGCCATGCACAAGCTGCCCGCACAACCCCAACCACAAGACACACACAAACAAAACCCACCCCCCGGACAACAGCTCGCGCCCGCAACAAAACCACCCCACACCCCTCCAAGGCAACCACCCCGCCCCCCAATTCCCACAGCAGACACGAAGCGCCGAGGCCTCTCACGAACCCCGCCCCGACCCCCCCGTCCAAACACGGTGAGGCACTAGAGTACGCATTCCATCATTGGCACATGGTACTAAACCATGTGCGACCTGCCACCATCCAAACCATGGCACGACAAGGACTGCTCCCCAACATCCCACCCTCCCTCGCACGTTACGCCCCACGTATCACGTGCTCAAGTTGTGCGCACGCCAAGCAACGACTTCGCCCACACAAGCCGACTGCCCACCACTACCCAACGGGCTTCTCACTTAGTAGTGATATATGTGGCCCGATTGCACCCCCCTCTCACCAGCAAAACAAATACATCCTAACGGTCCTCGACACAAAAACACGGTACCTCATTACCGACTTTCTGCCGAACCGTGCGCAAACACCACAACGCCTCGATTTCATCCTAAATGCAATCAACAAGCAAACGGGCCACCAACCCCGAATCATACGCACCGATAACGCACTCGAGTACCTCTCTGCCACAGCCATCCAAACATACACCAAGCACAACACAAGCCACTCTCCCACCATCCCCTACACCCCTCAAGAGAACAGCCTCGCAGAGAGGATCAACAGTACACTACTGAATGCAGCTCGAGCTGCTCTGCATCACAGTGAGCTCCCTCAACACCACTGGGAGGACGCAGTGCGAGATGCAACATTTAAATACAATCACACCATGCATCACAGCACACACGCCCTCCCCGCCACCCAATGGCACCAATCGGTGCCACAAATCACCCAATTTCACATCTTTGGACAATTAGGCACCACCCCTGACCCCCGCCAGCGCACCACCACCGTCTCCAAGCTGCACTCACGCTCCCGCACCGTACGGTACCTCTACCCCACCGACGATCGCCACATCATGGCACTGGACATCAACACGAGCAAAACTCACCGCATACGCACAGTAGACTTCCACCCCTACTTCCGCACACAAGACCCCAAAATGACCTCCGCCGCCGCCTTCAAGGCGCACACCCCCCACCGTACACCAGACGAGCTATCGGTCTCCACCCCTGCCCCCTTCAACCGCGGGCAAGCACGAAAATACCCCGATGCAGACCTCTGGTCCACCGCTCACAACCAGGAGCTCGATGCGCTCGACACAAAGCGTGTCATACAGTGGACACCCGACCACCTACTCCCGCGAAATACGCGCCTCATTCCCCTTACGATGGGGTACCGCTACAAGCGCGACAAAAACGGCAACGTCACGAAACGAAAAGCGCGCTGCGCGGCTCGAGGAGACACAATGCTGCCAAACGTTCATTACGATCCCGAACGTACTACAACCTACATGGCAGATAAGTCCTCGGTACGCCTGCTATTCGCCATTGCCGCAGCCCACAACCTCCTCATTGAACACATCGACATTGAGGCCGCGTACCTCCACGAGGACTTCGACCACAATGGGGAAAAGCCTGTATACGTCCGTCAGCACCCCCGCTTCGACGGAACGTACAAGCACAATGCAAAGGAGGTAAACTAATCAAGAACCTCTATGGCACCCCGCAAGCAGGATTTACATACCTGCAAGCCGTGTTCGGCCTCCTCACCAAGGATGGCTTTCACCAATCCGAGGCAGACACCTGCCTCTTCCACAAAATATCCCCCTCCTCGACCACATTCGTGGCGATCAGCATGGACGACTTTACCGTCACAGCGACCACACAAGCGCTGCTCGACGATTTCGCAAACCTGCTGACAAAGGCGTACACCATAAAGCGCCTCGGTGAACCCCGCACGCTGCTCGGATGGACAGTACAGCGCACCGCCAACGGCGCGCTGCACATATCCCAGCCCACCGCCACCGCATGCATCCTGCGAAAAGCAGAGATGCATATCGCCAACGGTAAGCCCACACCGTACCAGGACGGAATCCGCCTCCACGGACCCACGGACCAAGATGAGCCTCTTTCAAAACACCCCCAACTGAAAGAGTACCAACAAATACTCGGTGACCTGAGATACATCGCCGACTCCACGCGCCCAGACATTTACTTTGTCATCAACCGCCTGTCTGTCGCCGCCAAAGCCCCGACAACCCGGCACTGGAATGCCCTCAAACGCGTCCTCCGGTACCTCCGTCACACTCCCCAGCACGGGCTCCTCTTCCCCGCTGCTAACATCCCCCTTCAAGTCAGTAACACCGCTGACAAACCCATCTCCAACACCCCCCTGCTCACGTCATACTCGGACGCCGACCACGCGGCAGATGTCACCGACCGGAAATCAATATCTGGCATCGTCCACCTATACAATGGCACTCCGATCTGCTGGGCATCTATGAAACAGAGCATCACGGCCCTCTCCACGTGCGAGGCGGAATACATTGCCGCCACCGCCGCAGTGCAGCAAACTGCATGGCTTCGCCGGACCCTCCAAGATATCCGCATGCTCAGCCCCCACCCCACCCCCTTCTTCATGGACAACCAATCCGCCATTCGCGTCGCACGAAACACGGGACCGACCAAACGCCGCAAGTTCATTGATCTCCGGCACCATTTCTTGTCCCATCACGCACGCAACGGCAACATCGTCCTGAAGCACGTCCCGAGCGAAGACATGCTCGCGGATATATTCACGAAGCCGCTACGATCGGAGCCGTTCCGAAAGCTCACGGCGAAGCTCCAAATCGTCGCCGCCGCCCCCCCACCCCCCGCGCAGCACGACCACACAGCGACGGGGGGAGTGTCATGATTCCCATGTCCAATTTATGTCGCTATGCGGCCGTCCTGCGCCCTCTGTCATGATTCACTGTCATGATTCCCATGCACAGCTCACACACCTGTACCACGCACATACGTAGCACAGATGTAGCTCCCAAGGCAGCGCCGCCGCCACCGGCGCCGCTCCCCTTCTTAGTCGCACACGGTCCGTCTGCCTCAGTAAACTCGGGCATCGTTCCTTGCACCACAACCGCCAACACCAAAACATCTGTGCATCTCTCGTTAGATTTGTTGCCAGCGCTATACCATTTTATAACGAGCAGCTACTTGAGAATAGTATAAAAGGTAGGCGATCAGGTAACTACAGTAAAAACTCAAGCACGAACCCACAAGCCCAGCCGAACCTGTTTTACATTCTCACGCTGCAACCCGCAATAGACAGAATCGTCGAAGCGAAGTCGAAACAGCTTACGAAGTAATTTGATTGAGCTGAAGCGACGACGGCAGAGATATGGTTTACGACGGCATCTCATTGCAAGGGTGCATTGGAGAACATACGTCGTGACAAAGACAGCAACAAGAGCCAACTTGAGACTTCGCATGTGAACCACATTGTAGAGGCAAGCAACATCAATGTGCTGGATTTAGCTGCGGCCAATCATAAACGGCAACTCAAGTACGCGTTTTATAGAAAAATAATCAAGCTGTGATGACGTACCATTTCATACATGCATGGCGCTGTACTGTATTCATTGTGGGGCCTGCGTTCATAGAGTAATACCGTCGTAATGCCAAGTTATGTCTCGCTTAGGCGACAACTCACCAATCAGAAAAATTCGACCGAGCGAAACTATAGTGTTGTATCCATCAGCGACCTCTTAAAATATTTTATTTCCGACTCTTTTCGAAAAAGACCATATCTGACATTTTGTATGCATTGTGGTGTACGTGGTTACGCTGGCACGTCTGAGAAGACGAGTAGCGCACATTGCAGATGCCCCTCCTCTCATGATCTGTGGCTGTGGTGTACTCTACGATTCGGAAAATATTGCTTAATACCAGGTGTTTCGTCTTGGTACTGTTTGCCTTAGCTTCTTGGATGACGAAGAACTACAGCTGTGGTGAATCTTCATTTTCATGGCTTTGTTGGCGGAGTATCGCCACCATTTCAACAGCATTTTCCTTTAGTCATTAGAATGGGCCAGAGTATGGGGAGCGTTTTCGCACTCTGTACCTTACAAACACATGTTCCGCTACATACTTCCAGTTCATGTTGTTCCATCGACCTTTGAAGAAATGCCGTCTAATCCTCCATCGGGGCATGCGCTTCAAATTACACACAAGTTTTCAAGATCTAAAATCTGTTAATGCTGAGTTTGACCTGTGCTTGTGCAAGGCGAGACTGCGGGTCATCAAGATCGTCTTATTTCCGGCGACTGTGAATTTCTGACACACAGCACGAGGTTTTCTATGCTGCCACACTTTTCCGTACCATATGAAGCTCTAGTGTACAAACACATTAGTCTACGTTCCGCCCACGAACTTAGAACATGCTCTCGAACTACTTTTTATACAAATGAAGGAGGCTAGCGGTATTCAATACATATGCGCCCCGCATTTTCAAACAAAAGGTCAATTGCCCTCCACGAGAAAGATGGAAAGGAGCAAGTTTTAATTTGCTTGTGTTTCAAGCAAAAGGCACCAAATAATTCGGTTTCCCTCCCCCCTTTTGAAAGGGAGGGAAACCGAATTGTTGCTGAAATCAGCACGTACCCTATTCCTACAGTACATGATTTGTAAACATGGTATTCGTACAGTACAATCTCAGCATGATCATGCGGTACCCTGCAGGGGCGTTTTCTTCTGATGGGGAGAGGCATGATATTGTCGAAGGTCCAATACTGATGTGGTGACTTCCTCGCCCTCTTCTCGGGTATGGTGGCTGGTGTGTGTCGGTGGGGGCGTGCTGATTTTTGGCTTGGCGCTCCATGGTTCGTGCATGCACTGCCATGAGGCGTTGTGCAAGCGCTTGTATTGTTTCCGGGACGGTGCCGGTTTTCACCCATGTATCTTGGAGGTGTTTGTATGTTGTATGAGTTGAAAGTCCTTGTATCATGAGTTGGACTGTGACCGATTCGCCAGATTGGGAGTTGGAGTAGTTGGCCATTCGAATTAGTGTTCGAATTGCTCTGTGGCGTACAATGTACTCGTCAAGCGTGGTGTCGTGAGTCATTATTGTGTTCTCTGCTTCTTGGTTGAGGAGTAAGTGAGCCGTTGTTGTAGCATCTGTAAAGTAGTCATGAATTGTTTGTGCTATGTGGCCGGGGGAAGCATCAAGTGCTAGATCGGCTGTTGCAGCGAAGGTAGTCGGGATGGAGTTAGTGATAGCCATGCGCATGATTGTGCTGTTCCTTCTGTGTGTTTGGTACAGTGGGCTGCTCTCATCCGGGGTTGTGTATGTTGGATCCATTACATTTTCCATTCCTTGAATGATGGCCATGTCACTGAGTGCCTGCCTCCATGCAGGGAAGTTGTCCCCGTTGGGGTTGAGGGGGGGGCAGGCGGGCTTGGATCCTGTGATCGTGCTGCTGTGCTTCTTCGGGCGTTGCCATGGTGATGGCTGGTGTATCTCTCTCGGCTTGTGGGGCGGGAGTTTGGCCGCTCTCGACACTGGATCGTGAAGGCGCTTGGTGTGGGCTCTCGACGTGTGTTTGCGGAGGCGTGGCGGGGTTTCCTGGGACGTATTCTAAGCGGCTTGGGGTGGTGTTGCTCGGTTGGTTTTCTTGTCTGTGACGTGGTGATCGTCTTGGATGTCTTCCCGCGTTGGGGTGATCGTCTTGCAGCGGTTCTTGCGTCGGGTCCATAACCTGAGGTGCAGGAACGATACCTTCGTTTACTCTCTGATCCGGCTCCCTCTACACGAAGTACGGCGGCCGCTTGCCGTCGTAGGTGACACGATATCTGTGTGTGATGTGTACTACGTGTGTACGTGTATAGGTATTATCACACTGTTCAAGTCGTGAGTTTTAATACAGCATCTAAAAAAGGCAGATATATGAAGAATACCATATGTTCGCTTGAGTACCATTTGGACTCTCACTCTGCTTCTGGGGTGGCAGGTGAGGTGTCGACGAATCAGTTTGCGCTTCTGCCCAAGTATCCTATTCTTGTAGGGGACGGTGTCGCAATAGTGCTCCTGGCTTGCCCAGACGAAATCCCCCCGCCCCTCCTCTTGAGTGCATACACTAATTTCAGTTTGTAGGTGCCTTCTTCAAAGCTGAGCCTTGCGCAATACCTTGTAAGTGAAAACCATATTTTCGTATCATGGAAGTTGAACATGGAGAATCCCTTGTTCGATGCATCGCGCCAATCAGGAAATAGGAAACATAAAGACGGTGGCTTGACGTTGTTAAACAGGACATCTGAAGAATTAGAGGATGCTATTACAGTATACCACCAAGAGATTGCCATCGCGTGAGTGACGCGTAATGATGAGATGTATTATATTCGGGCTACTTGCATGTGCTCCATGCTATCCGCAAATCCCAGGGTATACCCTTCTCACTGGCTCAATGTGGGACGCATAGGATGTTATGATAAAATATGCGAATGCAGTCCGTATTCGGGGAAAATTGCCCTTATTTGGCAAACAAATTTGCTTTCCAAAGTGTGGCAGGGCCAAAGTGGGACGACGGCAGACGACATGTGTTGCACGCTTCATCTGTAATGGGAGAGTCCCAACAAAGCCGACGCTGCCGTGTGCTTTCGAATCCTCAACAACTCGCCTTCCTCAACATGCATCGCTGTTTTCAGGCTCTTGGCCATCGCGAGATTGGCAAGTCGTCGCTAACTATGTCGTCGAAAGGCGACACGGCTGACTGCGCTTTCAGATGTTTGTGAGGGTCAATGTTTTCTTTGTTTGAAGTATCATTCTCTACATTATCCTCCTGAATGTGACAACCGTCGGCCACGGGCGATTTTAGAATAGTCCGCCCATCCAAGCGAGCACAAACGGACTTCAAATTTCCAGCTGTCAAGAGGGCCGCTGAGTTTCCTGTTGCGAGGAATTGTCTCCTAGATTTCGTAGGTGTGCGGTTTTTTGGCAGGCATATTTTCTTTGTTAGAATGTTACGCAAGACATATTCCCTATTGAGAGCGACAGAAACCTCGGCTAAAGCATGAGGAGCAGAAAACTGACCGTCTGTAAGAGCATGAATATTTTTCATCAAACAGATTGCTGAAATTCGTCGCGAGATAGTGCTGCCGTCTGCGTCATGAAGCATCGCCAATCCCATCCCAGGAGATTCCCCTTGGTTTCTGTTCAATTTTCGAGTGCTGTTGTCATCCAGAAATGACATGAAGCGAAAATCCATGGGCCAGAGCCCAGCTTCCCTAAACGAGGCTCTGGCGATATCTGAGGTTAGAACTTTGTGACCAGCGACCGCCAGCTTAATTTCCACAGCCGTGTTGGCCCATGAGAAATGGCTCATGTTCAGCAATAAATCCCTTGTCCTACGTATTTCTTGTTGGAAAACTTTGTTAGTCTTTTGATCTCATGGTTGTAGCATATGGGTCGTGTTTGCCGGGAGCTTAACTGCCACAATATTGAGTCTCCTGCACGTTTCCGTCCACTCCACTCCCTCACGGGAGCTATGTCCATCTACGAGAAGCAGGATGTGTTCACCCTGCGGGGGACTGTTTTGCGCGCATGTCAACTAATGTGACACACAACACTGTTGATAATTTCACGGTCCATTGACCCGGCCTTTTTGACGCATAATGCTGTCTCTGGTGGGCACCAATGTTCCTCACAAAGTCAATGTGAGGATCCATCTGCGTGTTGGAAGTCATTTGAGCTAAGCCACTCGGTAGGCGAGCTGTCTGTTACGTGCGCGGAAGGAGCGTATGGCATCTGGAGAAGGAATGCTATTTGCAAATCCTGGACGGCCATCTGCTGCTGCACGCGCCATAACGGACGTCAATCCAACATTGTCTACAGCAAACCCACCTCGAGCGGCCACCAAAAGGCGGTCTACAATCAGCCACTCCTCCGCTGAATTGAGTATATTTCGTCTTCCCCGCGGGAACCGTTCAGGATCCATGAGTCGTTCCAGTGCTGCATGATCGCATGTCTTATGACTTTGACTTATTCGAAATGCAGTGCCTCGAGAGACGCCAGACATTTTCGCGACCTTCCGAATTGAATGGCCTTGCTGCACAAGTTTTAACGCCTTATCCCTTCTGCTGCGCTCCACTTTTCTCCCTTCTTGTCGCCGTCCGTCCCTTTGCGTTTGGACACGCATAGACGGAGGCATCGGGAAGGGATAGAAGGAGACCCTGGTGATTGAGACGCCTAAAGAGGCGATCTGATTAACTATGACGTCGGTGGGCTGATTGCAGTTGGCACGATCATATGCGAGAAAATATCCAGCGCGGCTACACGATAATTTCGGTGTCCCAATTTGAGCCGTGTCACAGATTGAGCCAGTGAGAAGGGTACTGCGCTACGTTGCATGATCCTAGTTGTATCTTGTGGTTCATTGTATATGACAGTGTGACGTTTGGCAGAGCAGTGCACTCGTGGTTTTCTGAGACATGATCGGCACTGGTCAATATGATGGATCTCCCTCTACTGTACTTACAGGAAGCAGAACTATCATCGCACTGAGATCGGGGATGCCACGCCGAGGAGAAGTGGGCATTGCTCCATTACTTTCCAATACATAGAACCCCTTTGTGCTCTTCTCCCAATGCGGGCAAATTGGTATACAGGACATAAGAGCATCACCACCGGTAGGTGATCAAATGACCAAACAAGAACACTTGGCACTTTTTTTCTAGAACTCAATTGGCTGGTGGGAATTTGGTGATTTGCTTCTTTGGTTATTTAATATTTCAAAAAGGACGGCCCCACCGTCAGAACCAAATACTGTGTAGTACGCTCTTACTGACCCTCGTACTCACCCGTGTCCCTGACGGACCGCAAGGACAGACTGTCAGCATTACAGTCTGTCACCAGCGGTACTTAGACCCACGAGACGGCGACGACGAGTAAAGACACCCCCATGAGGATTACGATGCATCAGGTTATGGCCCGCTTCGCACCACTACGACACACCATCAACTGAACGCAAACTGGATCGCGCTACACGCACTCGCAGCCGTCGAGCGTCTGCAAACAGACCAGCCGGAAAGACAGGCATCACAACCCGCCCCCGCCGCCCCCTTTCCGAATCCTCATCAACACCCAACCTCCTGCATCCAGCAGCCCTTCTCTACATCCCTCCTCCCAGGCAACAACGATCTCACACGCTCACCACCATGGACATTAAGGACATCCCCAAGCTCGACCGATCTAACTATGGACCATGGCTCCTGGCCATGAAATCCGCCGCCTACGCACAAGATGCAATCGAACATATCGAGGGCAATCCGCCCACCCCAGACGATGAGCAGGAACGAAAATCCTACCTCCACGCCAAGCACAAACTCTTAGGCAAAATGCTAGCCACAATACCAGCAGACATCATCAACCTCCTTCTTATGCCTGACGAGAACCCCACACCACATGACATCCTCGAGAAGCTCAAAGCCCATCTCGACACAACGAATGCGAGTGACCACCTGTACCTAAAACAACTAGCGGAACAGTGTCATATCGAACCAGGCCAATCAATCTATGAATACGTCCAACGCCATGAGACCATCAGGGCGCAAATGATCGCGGCTCGCTACCCCGACATCGCCAATCAGAGCAAAACAGTAGACTACATGATCGAAGGCCTCAAACACAACCCAACAACAGTGGACATCGGACTCCAGCTCCTGTCACTGCAACCCAAAGACGTGAAGGTCTTCGTGCACAAATACAATCGAATCGAAACATACCGTCAAGCCATCCAACCAAGCATCCCTTGGCCACAAGCAGCAGCCAGAACACGAGCGTACATACCAACCCACGGCCGCCGCCCCCAACCCCGGCAAATACGCCGACCCGCCACAAGACACCCCAACCCCTGCCGCCATCACATCTCAAAGGGCGTCAGGTACCCGCAGCACGCGGACAGCGAATGTCGAGACCAAACACATCCGCAGAATCAAAAAACAGCACGTCGGCGACCCGCCGCCAAGGCAAGAGCCATCCTCGAACCAGACGACGCGCATTACAGTGAGCTCAACATGGACGACACCGACACCGAACCCGACCACCACCAAGACGAGGCGGGTACGTTCATCCTGGACTCGGCAGCGCATCCCACGCACACATCCCGCCCCCTACCACACATGAAGCTCCTCGCCCATCCCACAAAATCCCTCACAGCAACTAACCAACCCACGAAATGCACCCACGCCGGCATCATTCAGACATATACCAATAAGGGATACCCACTACGCCTCAAAGCAGTACACAGCCCGAACATCCCATACACACTAGTATCTGTCCACGCTCTAGCATCACTAAAATGCACGGTCACCTTTGACACAAATACGGCACACATCAGGGACAGACAAAACAAAGTCATCGGCACGGCTCCATGGAATAAATCACTGCACGCCTATGCCTGGTCACCCAGAAAAAGCACCACCCGACACACAGCCAAAAGTGCACGCACCATGCCAACACGAGCCAACAACCGCACGACGACCAAGCAACCAACGGCCACAGCACAGGCCACCCCACCCCGATCAGCGACATAATCAGCACACCTATTGCCAAACCGCACACCCACCAAAACCCGATCGCCAAAAATACAACACTTCCACGACCCCAATCCACACACACCCAAACAACTGACAAAAACCACAGCAACCGCGTACGAGTGGCACCTCGCCCTCAACCACGCCCCGCCCAAAGCGCTCCAACGCATGGCACAGAAAGGAACCATCGCCAACCTCCCAGCCAGCCTCCAAGGCGCCCCCCCACCCATCAGCTGTTCCTCATGTGCGCACGCTCGACAATCCCCCCGCCCGCACCCAACCGCACACCACTCCCAACAAATCGCAGAGCAACTCAGCTCAGACACATGCGGCCCCATCACACCCCCGTCAACACACGGAAATGCACACATATTCACCTGCATAGACACGGCCAGCAGATACCTTGTCACCTACTACATTCGCAAGAGACAAGAAGTGAACGCCATAATACCGCAGTTGTTCCACACGTTGTCCCTACAAAACAAACTCCCCCAAGCGTACAGGACAGACAACGCTAAAGAATTCACATCGACGCACGCAAAAAGGACATATCAATCTCACGGCATACAGCACATAACCAACACCCCCCACCAGCCACAAGAAAATTCTATTGCCGAAAGAATCAACAAAACGCTGTTCACAAGTGCCAGAGCAGCACTCCATCACGCGTCACTACCACCCCAATTTTGGGAGGACGCAGTACGCGATGTTGTCTTCAAGTACAACATAATGAGACACAGCGCTACCAAAAAAAGCCCGTGGAGCCTCTGGCACGGCAGCCCAGCGCGCATGACACGCATCTTCGCCTTCGGGCAAATCGGAACGGCACCAATTCACGCACACAAAACCAAACTCCGAGCTCGCAGCGAACCCGTCCGATACATGTTCCCAACATCGGAAACGCACATCATGACCATCACGATAAACAGTGCGCGATACAGGGTCATCCGAGCGATCGACTTCAAACCATACTCACGACACCGGGACCCCACACACACGTCAACGCACGCATTCAAAACCAAACTGACAAGACCCAAACCGCCAGCACAAAGCAACAACAAGCACCGATACATACCACCACCACAAACCATCGACCAAACCACACCAGCGCCACGCCATGCCCACGCAGCACGGCAGTACCCGGACGCGGCAGAATGGGAGACCGCGCACAACGCTGAATTAGACATGCTGGACCAACAGACCACGATCAAATGGATACCGCCATCAGACGTGCCCCCGCACGAAAAACTCATACCCCTCACGATGACGTACAGATACAAACGTACACCAACAGGGAAAATAGCAAAACGAAAGGCACGCTGTTCCATACGAGGCGACCGCATGCAGCCAGGCAAACACTTCGACCCTAAACAAACGTCCACTTTCATGGCAGAGAAAACGTCAGTGCGCACAATCCTAGCAATCGCTGCATCACACAGATGGCCTCTACAGTACATGGACATCACGGCCGCCTACTTACACGAGACACATGACCCCCGCTTCCCCGTCTATGTGAGACAGCTCCCCCGATTCGACGGTAACCTCAAGCACGGCACCAAAGCGGGACAACTAGTAGGCAACCTATATGGCGGCCGATCCGCCGGCCACCGTTACACTGCCGGCCTTCAGAAACACCTCATCAAGCAAGGCTATCAGCAATGCGACAGCAACCCATGCTTATTCACCAAAACACACACAACGGGCACACTGCTGTTCGCTGTCAGCATGGACGAATTCCTCGTCACCGCTTCAAACCAAGCACTCATCGATGAACTACTCACCGCCCTCAAGCAAAAGTACAACATCAAAAATCTCGCATTCCCCCATACGTACCCTCGGTTGGCAAATAACACGCGACGCACAAGGCAGCATCCACATCTCGCAAGAACAGACCATAAGCATCATACTTGCGAAACACAACATGTCGGAATGCAATCCAAAAACAACCCCCGCGCCGCAAAACCCAAACAAGAACGTAGAAAACCATACGGCGCCCCTATCCCCCACGCTCGCCACCCACTACCGCTCCATTCTAGGAGACCTCCGGTATGTCGTCGACAGCACCCGCTACGACGCGTACCACACCACCAACCAGCTGACGCGACACAGCAAGCAACCGAGCCAAGCAAATTGGCACACGCTCAAATGGCTCCTCCGGTATCTCAAGGGCACCAAGAGCAAGGCCATCTCGTATCACGCTCGAGCCCCGATATGTCTGCGCACATACAGTGACGCAGATTATGCAAATGCCAAAAGCCGCAAGTCGCTCACGGGCATCATACACACTATCGGCCACTCCCCGATAGCCTGGACATCGGCGCCACAGACGTCGTAGCCCTGTCAACCTGCGAGGCTGAATACATCGCAGCCTCGCTCGCCGCCCAGCAGACGCTATGGCTTCGTCGGCTGCTTCGGGACATGAAGCACCCACAACAGCACCCCACGACAGTATCAATCGACAACCAATCGACCATACAAGTCGCGGAAAATTCCGCCCCCACGCGCAGAAGGAAGCTCATCGATGTCAGACACCACCACCTGCAACATCACATCCAAGGCGCCGCTATCACCGCGCAACACATCCCATCCGCGGGCAACCCAGCAGACATATTCACAAAAGCGCTCGGACCCATCCGCTTTCAAGAAATCTGCAACATCATCCAACCACATGAACCCCGCAGCCCCGACCCGAAAGCGCACCCCGGCACATCCTTCACGCGCACCCCTCAGCGTCCCCCGGGACTGACGGACCGCAACTCTCTTCATCAGACGCTGACAGGTGCGCGCGTGACCGACCGCAAGGACAGACTGTCAGCATTACAGTCTGTCACCAGCGATACTTAGACCCACGAGACGGCGACGACGAGTAAAGACACCCCCATGAGGATTACGATTCATCATACTGACCTTCGTACTCACCCGTGTCCCCTCCTACGAGGAGTCGCAGTGACGGACTCTGAAGACGTTAACGGAACCGAAGCTGAACGTGTTGGGGTCCCATAGATGGGAGGATCCAGGGAAGAGGGGGGTAGCGAGCCTGAAAAGGGGGAACTCATTTTGTCATCACCGAGCTTGCGCTTGATGACCAACAGGGGGGATACGGGCAAGCTTTTGAACTTCGCGACTAAATGTTTCAAATATTGGCTATTCCCGGAAACCCCAGGAAACATAAAGATTACATTTTACAGTCGTGTTGGTTGTGTAAGTAGGAAGCATTGCACTCGTGTTCTCTTCCGATAGAGAAGAAAAATAGCTTGAGAGTGAATGCTTCGACAACTTCGCGCAAAACGATCTCTCTCGGAGTTTCCGCCAGAACTTTTCCGCTCTGTCACAGAGTTTACTGCTGAACAGGTCCAACAATAGAAAACTGTATGGCGCCAGGATGCAGCATTGTACTTAAGATTTCGAGCTCACGTTGAGGTACATCTCAGGGAGAACGGTGTTCGGGATGAGGGGACATGGAAGAGGGCACATTAGACCTTTACAGCAAATGTTGAGTAATGCGCATGTGAACGGAACGTAATGCGTGGGTCTCGAAAGCCATAATGTCTCAACAGTGATGACTGTTAGGCTTGTGCGGTTTGTGTGACATTTGCTTACCGTTGACTGTTTCTAATCCACGCCCTAATTCGTTGCATTGATGCCGTATGTTGACGCCAACATTACTACCTCTGGGTCCCTGTCTCCCTCCATCCAATGCACTCAGATCATGCTCATTGAAAAGAAACAAATGTTCGCTGTAGAGCGAACCATGACGCCTATCAAGTCACCAAATCCTGCTTCTTCTTTCACTCTCTGCTAGTTTAGTTTGCCAAAGAAAGACATTAATAACTGCAGCTATTACTACATTATGGATTGAGTGCGAGCGCTTGCAAATTTTCCTCCTTCTGGAGTGAGTATCTATTGAGAGCGCCTTAAATAACTAATCTATGTTACTCGTCATGAGCACAAGCAATTAATAGGGGGGGTAATTTCATCCAGCGAAAAGCTCGTCATTGCCTCACCATCATGTGCTACAAAGGATAGCCTCATTGTTCGTTCCCAAATTGCATTAGAAACCGTAGACCGGAACTACGTTATCCTAGCTTCTTTGTTGGGATGTTGAATTCTCAGCATTTGCAAAGTTGCATGCATTCGTGCATCATGAGACTAAGCTACGGCTTAATCGTTACACTGTGCCTCAAATTGAGCAGATACGCTTCTATCGTCGGTGTCAATCAAACACTTCTTCGTCACCACTCAACTTCCACCCCGTTGGACGCAGTACTTGATTCAATATCTGACTTTTCTTCCAACATTCTCACCAACGACTTCTCATCATGCGCGATAGGAGTGATGCCATGACACCGCATCACCACTACCCATATACTGCTCGCCAAAAGAACAAGGATGACCCATGCTATTGGTATCAGCCACCAGAGTGTAACGTTCGTTACATTCTTGATTTCGCCCGGAACATCCTGCTTAATGCTAGTTGGCACACCATATGCAGCCCCGAACAGGGCCTCGATCGGGTCAATAGTATGAAACCTGTACAGAGTCGTCCATAACTGTATATCGTTTCTTTTCGCTCCCACCTTGCGACATTTTGCTTCTTGCGCCGTATTGTTATCAAGGCGGAAGCCATCTCGAGAAGGGCAATGCCATGAGACATCCCCATCATACACAATAGCTTCACAAGATTCAGGATCCAGTATTCCGGTGTTTGTATGCGGGCCTAGACAATTCATATCGATATCGTCGCATTGCACGATAGTAAAAAAAGATGGCAGAGTCTGGACCCGCTTACAATTCTTCAGTGTTCGTGTTATATTGACAAACTTCAACGCAAGGGTCTTAATGTACACTTCAGTTCTCACTCGCGGAAAACATTTTTCATCAAGAACTGAGGCAAACTCAATGTCCCCGTCTCCGTTGTACAAGCAGCGCTGTCGGATCTGTGTTATGCCAAACAAATAGTCAGGAATTTCGGGTGGGGGCATTTTTGGTAACGGACCTGGCCGGCGAATTGACACATCTCTTGAAGTGAACGCTTCCGTACGACCTTGAAGTCCGAAGTTGCTGACGCAGATGGCAGCTAACACAGAAACGCGAATCAGGACCAATGCCACGAGAGAGAATGATCGCCTCATTACGATGCCACCACCAACATGAGGAAGCGGAATTGAATGGAGGTGCAAGCCCTTGGACTTGGACAAGTGAAACTGATTCCACATACCGGCTAGGTCCGATGTTGTTTTCATGATCATTGCGACAAAGATGATGTCACAGATAAAGAAGTTCAGCAAGTTTGCGATTTCCGAGGCGAGAGGTAGTTCTGCAACAATCATTGCGTAACACTACTACTTCGAAGCAATGAAGAGGCGCAAGATAAAGTGTTTGCGACATCGAGGGGATCTCTTAGACATTGTTGCGGTATTATGTGTGATATCGAAATGGCCCTCTATTTATATTCTGGTGTTCTATTCCTATACTCGAAGGATATGTCAAAGCTCCTGCAATCGACGAGGTATTTGATGTGTTGTTGAGGTCCCCGTTTCTGAACGTATGACCCTCTCCGGAAAATTTTTGCGGTCATCATCGATCAATAGCACTTCGTATTTCCTATTTCCAAAGCCCCCAAAGCTCCTGCAAATAGGAAGCATTGTACTGTAGTGCACTAAGCACCAGCTTATTGTTCTCTATTCTAGTGAGAAATTTTTCGTTGCACTCACACCGATGACGTCACGCGGGGTCACGAGGCATTCGAATCATGAAGTCGTTTCGTCAGCTCTGCGAAGGGGAGGATCCAATTGGTTCCAAGATGCACCTGGCCTGCTCCAGTAGACATGCCACAGAACGGGTATAGCTCAGGTTACGGAAGCCCGACTGTAAGACTTGTCGGTGAGGATCAGAGCAACATCAACAGCGCTCCTCCTGCCTCCTGATAAAGTGGCAAACAACTGTCGGCAAACGGCAAGCAGTACATGACTTTTAACTCTCAGGGAACGTTGGCTTGCACGCCATAGGTACGAGACATGCTACAGTATCCATTGCTCCTCGTTGGAACTTCAGCAAAGGAAAGATGAAAAATACGACCGCTGTCAAACATTCGGCACAGTACTGAGGGCCTCCTTTAAGACAGCATGGACGGGCATGTTTGGACATGTATGGACGTCAGCGTGCACCTGATTGGTCCATTTAATACTTTTCTTAACAGTATGATGGCGCACACAAAGTTAATATAATGGAATCTGTCGCTACCAACGTGCCATACGAGAGCACACCATTGGCTGTCGCCTACCGCATAAGTGCGATTGAATTCAATCTTGATCCAATTTAGCATACATTAATATTCAATTTAATCATTTTATTGACGTCCCTGAATGCCAGTACACGGGGATCGCGATATAGTGCCTCCCTCTGTCAGTGGGCCGAAAACGGCACTATATCGAACCAGGCACTGTAAGATAATGAGATTTGCGGCTTTTTTGCAGCCACTTCCTTGCATCACTGCTCAGAAAGACCGTTCGCTTCCCTATCGATAGCCCGGTATGATGCACCCCTTGAGCCAATTTACGGATCACGGCGCGCTGACACAATACACTAAATTATTGGACATGTAATATTTTGAAAATCGCAAACATATACATCCAAACATGGCTGTCCATGCTGTCTTAAAGGAGGCCCTCAGGGCCTCCTTTAAGACAGCATGGCCCAATGGCAGTATGTCCCTCGCCGAGTACACTGTACCCTTTGGTACAGCACATTTCAGTATCACGTGCAACATGAGATTCGTTTTTAAGGTAATATATATATTCAGTTCAAGAGTCAAAAATACGGTTTGTTGATCCTGCAGGCGTGTGCCTTCACAGAGCGGTACTGTTCTTATTTGATCGTGCAAAACACGCAAAGCAAGTCGGTACTACAGTATCCAGCAAGAACACAAGGAAGTGAGCATGAACAAAGTGTGGTTTACCCAGGGATATAACTGTGAACCTAGGATTGCAAGAAAAAGTTATGTGTCATAGCATTAGGGCGAAGAGAGATGCCATGGCTGGTTGGGAATACAGTATCCAGATTCGAAATCAATCATCTCCTGACCCATTTACATGAACTCGCGATCCCTCGAAATTGCTTCCTTCCGGGAGGCCTGTAATGGCTCTTCAGAGACCATAGGGCCACCGCTGCCGCCCCTCCTTGGACAAAGCAACAAGTGCTGCACTGTTAGGGAGACAGGTGTACAGCTGTATTGAGAAAACGAATTCCTTGTTAAAGCTTTACTGTCTCCTCACTCTCTCTCTGCTCCATCTCCCTCCCCTTTCCTCCTCAGTGGAAATAGGGCGTCAATAGAAGCAGCACGGATTGTGCCTCGCTGTCAGGGGTGCGTGCCGTTCCCAGAACGGGTTGTTCACTTCTCCTCGTGGCTCATTTATTGTTGTTGTGTCTGCAGAAACGCATCCGTGGATATGCTGATGATGATCAAACTCATACAACAGGCAATGTACCGATGCCGCCTTAATTTGCGTTTAGAGGAGCTACAGTGCGCAATGGTACAGTACCTGTATGTGTGTAAATTTATTTCAATAGGTAGGGATGGCCGATGCTATATCATAGGACAGGCTTCACACTTGGGTAGGGCACGATAAGGCCGGCCCATGATAAGGCATGCGGGCGAGCGTGGCGGAGGCAACGCTTGACCAAATGGCGTATGTGTACTGTTATGATCCATCTAGACCACACGTGCACATTCTGTACACGAGTAAAGTTACCAGAGGTCGGATGCGACCGCTGGCTCAAGACCCTGTGCAAGGATCCTTCGTCCTCTCCCTCAGGCAGACGGAGGCATCGTTTTTGTCCCTACATACACCCTTACAATGGTGATTAAAGTGCTGGACAAAAATTCTAGAAGGAATGCATGGATATATGTCGCAGATGCCGACGAAGCCCGTCAGTGGAATTGAAGCGATATACAAGTGAATACTGTTAGTTCGAACTACAAAGCAGGCACCGGTTTTGATATACATGTGCAATTTAGTGCAAAACTGGGGAGGAAGAGAGACCACAAAGCCCGCTCTCTGCGCAGGCTTCTGTGCTCGCAAATTGATGAACACCCACATGACCAGAACGATTGTATTATGCCGCTTCTCCGCGCTATGGGTGTAACTTAAGTTACACCACGGACATGTTGATACGCTCCCCATGAATTACAAATGGCGAGCAGCTAACGATGCATCATTCTGCTGTAATCATAAACATGCATCGAGGAGTGGTCTTTTCAAGTCTTGGTTTTCGAAAAAGGCATTTTAAGATTTCGAAGCAAGCTATTACTGTACAGTATACAGTACGTTCGATCCTAATTAAATATCCACGTAAGAATTTTTCCTTTTACTGTACAGAGCTCATGAGTAGCAAGAGAGACGAAAGTACATCTGTACTGCAGCACTGTAAAGCGATGCATAAGAAACCCGGAACACTGTACAATTGTACACACTCTGTAGTCGTACCATGACATCAATACGTATTGCAGCACTGTATAGTGGTGCAAAAGGAATCCAGAAAGCCGCTCAAAGAGTTTCTCGAGAGTATCAACAGTTGAAGTGTGTACAGAGTGGGTCGCTCAATAGTGCCTACTTTAGTAGTGCTTCCCTCTATATAGTGCTATGGCTCACCCTCTGGCACAGGTTATCATATGCTCACACGTGTATCATCCGGCATGGTTCAGTACTCAAAGGATGAAGTTATTTAATTGTGTTATTGTCGTATCTTACACGTGTACATAGCACTCCCACCGTACTTAACACCGTCGTCGCTCATGCCCCCAGTAAAGACGACCCCAGGTCTTGAGTCTCTCCCACAGGTTATAGGCCCTTCCTTTTTTTTCCCGCTCCCACTGCCCACCCTCTCCATTCCCCCTTCATCCCCCCACAACCAACCGGCCCACGGCCGATCATCGCATCACACAACCGCCAAAACCGGCCCACGGCCGATCCGCACATCCCCCACACCAACTATTTCTTCTCCTGAGACTCCCCCCCTATCCCTGACCTATTACCCCCCCTTCAGGTCCCCAACCCCCACCAATCATCCACCCACCATGGCATCCCCGCCCACACCTGACGGTCCCCGTATTTCCGTCACTCAACTGACACTCACCAATTTCAACTATTGGCACAACAACCTGATCCTCGTAGCCTCCATCAACAATTGCGACGGCCACCTGGACAACAACCCTCCCCTCCCCACTAACGCAGAAGAAATCCGATCTCATACACGCCAGAAACGCTTTGGCCTTGCACTTATCTTCCACAGTCTGTCCGAAGAAGTTCGATCCCTCCTCTCTGACGAGGACCTCCTTCTCTCTCCTCAAGATTTATGCAACAGACTCTACGAGATTTCCGCCGCAAACTCCAGCAATGCTCCCTACCTGCTGACAGCCCTCGCTCGCGAGACAAACCTGCACCCCGGCACCCCTATGCTCGAATACCTTACACTCCACAAGAACATACGGACCCGGATGCGTGCCGTCAACTATCCTGGCATACAGGACAAAGGCACCGCTGCACAGTTTCTCCTATACGGCTTACGTGACCACCCGGATTAAAAACAGATTGCTCTCACCCTCCATGCCCAATCCAGCCTTCTCCCCATCGAACAGATAGAAGCACACCTTCTCCACGAAGAAAACTATCTGTCCAGGCAAACACCCCAACTTGCCCACCAAGCACACCCACCTCAACCCCGCCCGCAGCGCCAGTACAACCCTCCCCGCGGCAACCGCAACGCCCGCCGCCCCAACCACTGGCGCGGCAAATGGTGCTCCTACCACGGCACCCCATCACACGACACGGACGAATGCATTTCAAAAATGCGAGAAGATGTTCACCACAGTGCACTTCAACCACAAGCCCTCAACCGTCCACGCCCCTCCACCCACGCCAAATGGCCACAACCCCCGATCCGCCCCACACACGCCAACTGGCAACAGGCCCCGACTCGCCCCACGTCCCAACAGCACCAATACCACACCAACAAGTGGAATACCGATCCCGACCCCACCCCGCAGTCACCCCGCACATCGTACGTACTTGACTCTGCTGCGTTCCCCACA
>NW_005178996.1:132834-228190 GCF_000350225.1 Chondrus crispus
ATCACACCCCGCAAACCATCTCCGCCCCCCTCAGCAAACCCCCATCTGCCTCCGACCTCGCCCACCACAACTATCATCTCAAACTGGGCCACATACACCCAAAGAAACTACACTACATGGCAACACACAATCTAGCGCGCGGACTGCCCCCTGCCCTCAATTCCACTCCACCCCGCCTCACATGCACCGGCTGCCTTGTCGGGAAAAATTCCCGCGCCCCATTCCACAAACACTCCCGTCAGGCACCCCCGGGACAACACATCCACACGGCCATGTGCCGCCCCATCACACCCCTCTCTCCCAACAACAACCGCTACATGTTAACCTTCATAGACGAAGGCAGCCGCAAGCTCTTTGCCTCCTTCCACCCAACACGCACTACAGCCGCTACCATTGTCAAATTATTCTTGACGTCGATCAAACCAATACACGGACACACCGTCCGCCATGTCAAAAGCGACAATGCGAAAGAGTATATCTCGCACGATCTCCGCGCATACTACGCCGACCAACACATCACCGTACACACCACCATCCCCCACACCCCGCAGGAAAATTCCCTCGCAGAGAGAGCCAACCGCACAATTTTTGAGCATGTCCGCGCGGCACTGTCCTCCTCTGACATGCCCCCACACTTCTGAGAATATGCTGCTCGTGATTACATAGACAAATACAATCACACACCCCATCGCTCCAGCAAACAACTATCAGAGAGCCTCTGGTCTCCCACACCAGTCAATATCACTACCCTACTTCCCTTCGGACAACACGGATACGTAACCAACCGCGCACCAAAAACAAAGCTCCAACCCCGTGCCCAACTCCACCGCTATCTATACCGCGCAGACGCCACCCATTACGTCACCTGGAACATCTCTACCAAGAAAACCACCCGCTGTCGAGCTTCCGATTTTATCTCGTACGACCCCCACCGGGACCCCGTCTCCACCCAATCTAGAAAACAATTACCACCACCCCCCACACACAACAGCTCTCCCGTTCTACAGAACCACAACAACATCTGCACCCCCACCATCATACTCGATGATCACATCGAAACCCTCATGTCCATGCCCACATTCTGCCTCAACACCCTGAACTACGACGCAGAACCCGGCGACACGGCAACAAATTCACGCTCCCTTCGCGTGGCGCGCCGAGCACTTGACTCCCACCTATGGGAACACTCCTGGAACGCCGAACTAGCCAGCCTTGAAAAACACGGCACACTCTCCTACATTCCCAAATCCTCCTTACCCCCTCAAGCCACTCTTCTCCCGCTCAAATTCACATTGCGCCTCAAACGCGATGAAACCGGCCATGTAATCTCCCGGAAAACTCGCTGCACAGCTCGCGGCGACAAACAAATCCCCCACGTCCACTACGACCATGACAACATCTCGAGCCCCGTCGCCGACCGAGATGCTGTCCGCTGTGCCCTCGCCCTCGCTGCCGACACCCCACTTATCGCTGAACACTGGGACCTAGAGTCCGCATTTCTACAAGAAATCCTCGGCCCGGAAGAGACAATATACGAGCACCAACCCCCCCAATTTGACGGATCATACAAACACCCCGGCCACGTTGATGTACTTACAGGCAACATCTACGTCACCAAACAAGCGTGCAAAATATTCACCTTAGGTCTCGCGAACAACCTCAAACTATGGCACTTTAGAGGCCTCACCAGCGACAGCTGCACCTTTATGCTCCGCAATGAAGACAATCCCCACTTCGTCCTCTTTGTCATCACTATTGACGACTTCCTAGCCATAAGCAACCACCGCCCCCTCCTGGATGAAACCCGCACCAAGCTCGCCTCACGCTACACCGTCAAGAACCTCGGCCCCGTACGCCACCTCTTGGGATGGAAAGTGGACCGCACGCCCACCTCCATTTCCATCAGCCAACCTGCATTTACTGCAGACATTCTCACACGGTTCAACATGGAAGCATGCAGCCCAAGTCACACCCCCTACGACACGACAGTACTCTCTGCACGCCACCAAGACGAGTCCAAACTACCACCATCCACCCCCTACTCAGCTGCAGTTGGCTGCCTACGCTACCTCGCCGACAGCACACGCCCTGATCTTGCCTTCATCACAGGCCTCCTCGGCCGGTACTCCCACGATCCATGCCAACGACACTGGCACGCCTTCCAACGAGTCAACAGATACGTGTGCAGTCCCTTGTTGGTGACATTCGTCATACTTAGGCGTCTTACAACTCCCTGTAGATGGCCGGACATGGAGCTTCTTTTTGGATGACATGATGCGCAGGTCAGCGAAATATTTTGGGAGGGTATGGAGCAGATGTTGGAGACTCGGGTTGGACTGATAACGGGACCAATTAATTCCTCTTCTATTTGCAGTCGGGCACCGGTATACACGGATACTATAAATGAAAAGTGCCACGCACTGCCAAATTGTGTTGGTTTTATCGATGGTACTGTAAACGCAATAGCTTGGCCGTGTGGTTACGACTTTCAAAGAGTGGATTGTAATGGACACAAACGTAAGCATTCCCTTAAACATCAAGCAGTAACTGCTCCGGGTGTGGTACTTCTTCATGCCGCGGGTCTAATGGAGGGCCGCTGTCTTGCGACGTTTCCCTGGCTTCTATTGCCTTTTCGTTCTCCTTTCCTCAGCCGTTGCGACTACGCCGGCTAACACTAGCCTCTCGCTTCGGCTTATTACTGTCGCACGACCGACTTATCTCTCCCTGAATTGTGACGATTGTCAGATCGTGGGCTACGACAAGCCTCTAGCTTTTGCGGCACTACTGACACCTGTCCCTCTCGTTCCATCCAGGAGTTACCGCTACTGGGCGCTCCGCCCGTTTCGGACACTAGTCTCTAGGCTCGTGTTTCCCCTTTTCGTGTGATCGTACACAACCCCTTAGAGTGCTGGTGCCATCCCCGGTTCACACCTTGACCAGTGCGTCGTGCTTTGCAGTCGGCCGACGTACTTCCCCTTCCTATCACCGTCCCAATCTACCGCGGGACACCACTCATGTGTCATCACTTCTTTCTCAAGCTAGCTCATAGCTGGCGACCGCTACTATACTACAGAAATGTCTCGAATACTCAATGCCTTCGTGGTTGTTCTTCCCTTGCCTTCTCCGCTCTTTCAAAGTGTGAGAGCTTTTGTCCGATTTTGGCATCGTTTAGTTCGAACAAAAAACCGATCGGTTTTCGATATTTTTCTTATGCTTCATTGTCTGCCGACGCATTGAGAGGGGCATGATGGCCTCACTGTGAGTTAGACGGAGTGTTGCGAGGTAGAAGACTCTTCTGATTGCACACAATGCGAACAAAATGAGCAATGAGACAGAGAGAACGAGTATTTGCGGTCGGCCATTTTCGCAGTAAACTACTGATGGGCGGCCAAAATTAAAAATCTGGCCTGTGGAAAGCGTTTGGGGAAGGTACAGTTGTGATGATTATCGGGCGCATAAAACACCGCAGCAATTATAGATGATCTAAGGGACATGCGGATAACGACCATTTCGGGGCACACTGTGGCCACTCTTGCACGATGCAAAGTCCTTGGAGACCAATGCTGTGGCACTGATGTCTCTCTTCACTTGATGAGGTAAACTACAGTACTTATATATACTATCTCCAGTTGCCCTTCGGGCCGGTTGGGACCTGCTACTCAGGTTTCTTCGACCGTAGGTTCCCTGTCTTCGCCGAATCCGCATGCATCAATATTTCTTGTCACATGCACAAAGCCCATTACAAATACTAACCTCACCTATCACTTTTGGGCGGCAGCCCAAAAAAGGTAACACAACTTACTCGTTGCCTCTTGTCTGAGTCAGCTACCACAGTCCCCCATGGTTCCGTGAACCCGTTAGCTCACAGAATCATTAGAGGGTGCTGAGGAGCTTCTTTGCCTTAGATTCCAACTCAACCTTGTTGCAATTTTGCAGGAAATCATCAAGCGCTTCTGGTACATCTTTGTGCAGTTCTTTCGATGACTGCCAAGTGAAGTCTCATTTGCCTGGTAGTCCATCCCATTGAGTTAAAACCATTATTTCGTCATCTCCATCGTCGATATCCATCAATTTCTCAATGATTTCATACTCTGCTTCAGAGTGCTCGGCGTGCCGCAACAGCGCCGGGGACACTTCAGTCCCCTCAAGATATGCCCGGTAGGGCAGTAGGCTGGCTGCATACACAGTTTCGTGCTTTCCATCAACCAAGCTTTCCACCTCGTAAATCAACTCAGAAACCACCCTCGTCACCCTCCTAGGATCCAACCATCTAAATGACAGCTTGTGTCCTTTTTTCTGAGGCCTGCGAACGAAAACAAAATCACCCTTAACGAAATTAACGCTGACGACATTTGTAAAATGATTGCGAATCTCTGTTTTCTTTCTCCGATTCTAAGAATCGGCGAAAGAAATTTGAGAAGTGTGGAACGGGCAGGCAAGACTGGCTTGCCCGTTCCACAACATATTTGTGTACTGTATCCAGTATCTTTCGAAGCGTGTCTATTTTAATTAACTGCCTTGCTCGAACTCGATCCAGCATCACTGATTCTTCACTCTCCGCTTGCCGAGTGTAATAATATGGATCCTTCCGGTTCGGTTTTTACCCCGTCACGGAGGGGGTGTCCACGGCAGCGGTAAAACTACAACACCACCAACCTCTCTTTGAGGGCGGCGGTTATGACTCCGGTAAACGGGCGAGTGGAATTGCGACCCTGGAGGGGATAGGGCTCCATGGGCATACGATTCCACCAAGCGGTGGAACGACCAAACTGGGGAGCGTGTGCCTCCGGCCCTCAAGAATAACCCGCACGGGACGATCTGCCTCTTTCTCCTAAGTTCTCGCCCCGGGGGTCGCTACCCCCTTTTACTCTGGGAGCGTACTGCCCCCGCCCCTAAGTACGTCGACCTCCGGCGGCCGGGCAGTACAGTAGTGATCTACTTCTACTTTGGATCACTACAGTGGAGTACCTCTACTGTACTCCACCGGGGAGTGACCTGTACAGCGGCACACGTGGCGGTACTCCTGCCACCTGTACTCGCACGCAGAGCGCGCACCACGTGTTCTAGCTGGGACTCCCCCGGCTGACACTCCCATTACACTAATTTCTACGCCCCTACAGTAGGACGTACTAGTTTACTGTACCCGATCGGGACATTATACGTGCGGCGGTACACGTGGCCATTCCGCCGCCACCTGTCACCCGTGGCGGTACGTGCACCCCGTGTACAAGCTGAATTATCCCCTGCCTTTCCAGTATCGTCTCATCACCCCTACAGGATCTCCCTTCGGGTCGTTACGTTTACCGACACCGGTTGGTACCCGTTCTCCCACACACCCCTCTTCTTTGAGTGCGCCACGTCCTCGGGGCGGCCATTACGTTCGTGCCCCGCGCCCGTTAGCCTCCTTCAAGCGGCCGTTGTACGGACGTTACCGACGCCACGGGGCCATTGCGAAACTGGCCCAAGCCGGCCCGCTGTGAACTCCCTTGGGGTCGTGATTAGGCGTCGGTTCGCCTCCGCGACGCCTCTGCACGGCGGCCTTCGACTTCGCGGTACTCCTCCGAACTTGGACACACGGTCTATTCCCGTCAAGCCTTCCGTGCCCTTTCGGGAGTCCTCGCTGCTTCTGTCCTTTGAGGAAGGCCGGCACATTCCCGTCTGACAGAGGGGAGCAGGTGACCTCTCTCGCGTCCGCCCGTCCTGTGGTCGTGTCGCTTCCCCGCCCCTTGCGTAATTCTCGGCCATCGGACGATTCCTTCCTTCGCAATGATTAGGAGGCAGGCCCGCCGCCGAAGGGGCGTGGGCTACGGAGCAACGCCTTTCAGGCCGACAAGTGCGCACAGTACCTCCACGGACGTAATTCAGGGCGAAACCCACTGGGGCGCCCCTCCACCGCCGGGACGAATTCCGCGAACGGTGGCTATAAATACGGACGCGACGGCCTCCCTACCGCCTACAAGTCCGACGCTCGACCCCACATCCTTCATCTCGAAACCCTCTCGAGCACCTCCGACGCCTCCAGCTATGTCTCCTCTCGCGCCCGGGTCGGCGTCCCGCTGGATCAACCCGGCAAAGGAGTGCGACCATCGTCAGCGCCGCACCCCCGCCGAGGCTTCCCAACGTCCTTCCGTGGTGCCGTACCCGGTCTAACAGTACGTGGGCTGGTCCCATTGGTACTTTGACGCTCTCCGTTTTCAAGAAGTCTGTCAAGACGGAATCAGCCTCTCGATCGGGTATCGCCGAAGCAGGGACGAAGCATGGACCGCTCGCTGGCGCCACCTACCCCTGACACCGAACGACCGGACGCGCACGCATGGACGGGCCGATCTATCCCATGTTCGTTCTTGGCCCGAAAGGGAGTATCAAATCCGTCTGCAGACCATCCTCTCCGGTCTTTAACATCTTCCGTGACGTGAGGACGTCGCCCCTGGCGGGAGTTTTCTCCCTGCGGGTCACAGCGTGCTTGGGCTCCTTGCCTTCGAGCCCCCGTATGATCGGTTATATTGGCTTCGCGATCGGCGCTGGTGGGGCGACAACTGTTCCGACGAGTCCCGTGTTCGGAATACGCAGTGGTTCTTCTATGGGTGACATAATTTGGAATTCTTCGACATGCCTTCCCGACTCCGGCAGAACTACTACATCCGCGTGCCACCGCAACCCTTCTATCGGGACGTCCCTCGGTCGCTCTGCGTGCTCACGCCAGCCGTTTTGGCGTATCACGGTAGTTTGGATCTTCAGAAGAGTCGCCTCCGTGCATGGCTTTGGCAGATCGTCGCCGTGGAGTGGGCCGTATCGTCCGTCATGGCCTTCCTTCACGCCGCCCGCTACGAGATTCAGATGAACGCCAAGAACCGTGACTAGCGTCTCTTCCAGGACCGCGGTATCGCTTCCCCTGTAGGTCGGCTGATGCCTCTGCCTACCGGGCTTATTTCGTACGTCCGCGAGCTCGGCGTACAGAATATCGTCCGAGGAACGGAATTCGACCCTCAGGAGACGGAGACGCTTTTGCGATACGCCGCCGAAACCGATTGGACGAAGACCCCGGGGTTCCTTTGGTACGACTATGAGACCGACCGGTTCGCGCCTATGCCGCGTCACTCTGGTGGGCATGACGACGGCAAAGCATATCCCACTCGGGTCGTCCTTCCCGAGCCTCGTCGCTCCCCCTGGCCGGTATTGGAAGTCGCTGATTATTACCCCCGTGGGAAAGGATTCGTTCCGGAGTGCTTTCATCCTCCTGAGGTCGCCGCGGATGCCGTTCCGTTTTTTCCTCCGAATAGTCGCGGGGCTGTCTCGGCCGTGGCGTCCCTATACGGGGGCCAGTCCGTCGCTGCGCCTCTCGAAGGAAGGGGACCGTCTATTCTGGCGACGACGATGTTCCCTCTCCGGTACCGGTGGCTCCTCTGAGGTCCGTGCTGCCTCCAGACGACGGGGGTGGAGCGACCCAATCGGCCGCTGCGGTTGTGGAGGACATCGTTGAAGTTCCTGCCTCCAGCCAGCCTGCCGGGGCGACGGCTAGCTTCGTCGCCGCAAGGCCCGAACTCGTCCTGGAGACGTTCGACCAAGTGGACGTACCGCCCATTGTGGATGAAGACCTCAGGGCAGCTTGGCAGAAGTATCTTGAGAATGCCCAGACCTATGGGGCTGAACCGGCTGCTACAGTTCCGGCCGTCCTTCGTCAAGCGGCGACCCTCATACGGGACTCTCATACCCTTGAGCGTACCCGTTCGGCTCTGAATGAGGTTCAGTCTGCCCTTAGCGGGATTCTGCAGGCCCGCGTTCGGGACGTGACCGACGGCGCTATTTCGGACGTCCTCGTCCGGTTCGGGCTCGAGCCTGACCGTTCTGCCGGTAGCGGGGCCGACGGGGCCTCAGCCTCCAATTCTGCTGGCGCCCCTTCTCGTAAGTGTCCTCGTCCGGGTACTCCTACCTCCAAATAAACTGCCTTCGCATTTCTTTCGTCCTCCTCGCGGTTGTCTTCCTTCGTACGCTCTCCCGTACAGGGATTCTTCCAGCGGCAATCGTCGTCGCTGCGTTCATGATGGGTCGTTCGTGCGTTACTAATATCCATGTGGGGTCGGGACTTCGCCTTCGTTAGGCTAGTGACTGCCCGATCGGGGTTTTCCTTTGCAATAAAAATCGGACTTTTTGCCATTAAAACGTGCCTGGTTTTCTCGTCTTCGAGGCTTGTCCTTGTAAATTAACGAGCTCCCATTGGACATTCCCTCAAATCCTCGTGCCCCAAACCGCCTCCTTGAACCGCCACCAATTTCTTTTTGGGCGTTCCCATTGGGCATTACCATTTTTGGTCGATTTTTCACGTAACGTGATCCACTCTCGTCCACCAGCTTGCCTCTGACGCGACCTTCGGAGGCGGAATTTGGAGCTTGTCGCCCTCCTCGGGATGACCGCTGCGTCAGCTTGCTCGCATCCTTTCCCCTTCTGCTGCTCTAGTCTTCGGCGCCGTCCCGACCGGGTCTCAATTAGTTTTCCCAGAGGGGTCTGCTCTTGTCATGGGGACCTTTCCAACGTGGTCTCGATTGGGTTTTCCCTGAGGGCTCCGGCCGTAGGGACATGCAATCCCGGACGGGTCTTTCTCGGCCCTAATTGTTCGTCTTGTCCGTCTTTCGCCGTTCTCCCGACAGGGTTTACAGGTATATCCCAAGCAGGTTGGCTGGACTATTTGGGCTCTTGCACAGTTCCGAATCTCACTTTAAAAAATTCGGAACCCTTACCCCTCTTCTTGGACCGACCGTCTCGGTCAGTGTCTAGCTCGGTATCGGCAGATGAAGTTCTCTGGGAGGTTATCCGCTCGCTCCCAGGTGTCCTCTTTGGGGCTATAGCCGAGCCATCGGACGCGATAAAGTGGGGAGCCGTCGTCCGACTCGCCATGGGCGACGATGAGGTCTATGGCGTGCTCTGTATCCGCTTCGGCCTCAGCTGGGTCCTGATGGACGGGGACCTCGCTGTCCGGGTCGATGGAGACCGCCGGGGTGGTCTGTGATACGGAGGCCCTTTCGGGTGGTGTGGTTCCGCTTGCCGGGGGTATCGCCATGGGCGTCGACCTTACGGACGAGGGAGCCTTCGGGACGGAGGGTTGCGGCACCTTTGTCACACGGTTTATGGATACTGCATCCAAGAGACCGTTGCGCTCAATCGTGACGGTGTCTCCGCCCACTGGCGCCTTTATGACCCCATAGGGACCTGTCGTTTTAGGAAGGAGTTTCCGGTGGCCGTCCTCATTCTCGAGCGGCGTCGCGGAAAAATCTGGGGGTCTGTCGAGAAAGACCTCCTGTCCGACCTCGAAGGAGGGTAACGTCCTTACGGCCTTGTCGAAATTTCTCTTGTACTGTGCTTGGGAGTGTGTCAACTTGATACCCGCGCGGGAGAAAATCTTCCGCACCCGCTGTAGGGTGATTCGCTTCATTTGTGCCGATGTCGGTTCACTCCCACTTGGGGACGGTATGGCGCTAGAGGGAGCTTGGACCGATATCCCTGGTGGCTGCCGCGTCAAGATGAGGTCAAAGGGGGTCGTACCCGTCGACTTGTGGACCTGCATATTGTACGCGTACATCAGGGGTTGTACGTAATCGTCCCAGTTCCGTTGGTGTTCGGAGACGTAATGCCGCAATCGGGTCGCCAACGTCCGGTTGAACCTCTCGGCCTGACCGTTAGTTTGCGGATGAAAGGCCGTCGTGAGTACACGCCGAATTCTGAGAAGGCCGCATACAGCTTCGAAGAACTTAGCTGTGAACTGGGGTCCGTTGTCGGTCAGCAGTGTATCCGGCATGCCATACGGGTATACCCACGCGTCAAGGAATGTTTGGGCAACCTGCTGGGCTTGAGTCGTCCGAAGGTGTATAGCGCGGCACAGCTTGGTAAAGCGGTCCGTGATGACCAATATGTGGCGGTTCTCGTGTGGGGTTTTTGGCAAGGGTCCATACAGGTCCATGGCGACGAATTCTAGCGGCCCGGCGGCGGGGAACAACGTTAGGTTCTTTTGCTGGCGGTATTGCGTTCCCCTCACGCGGGCGCACGACCGGCAGTCGGCGACCGTCTTTTGGACGTCCGAAGCCATATGAGGCCAGTAGTACAGACGCTTCATTGTCTCGTACATGTTGCTCGTGCCGGGGTGTCCCTGTAATCTCGGGTAATGACTCAAGAAGGAGATTCTCGCCCTCAGGGACGCCGGGACCACGATCTGTATACTCCCGTCCAAGGGTGCGCGCCGGCACAGGAGGACGTGTTGATTGACCTTGAACTGCGTTCCCGATTTCCCGACCTCTTCCATCATGGTCTTACAATACGAGTCTGTCTTCTGCTCCCGAATTAGGTCGTCTTGCATCACGGGCAATATCTCGGCATCATCATGCGCGAGAGTCATCACGTCCGGGTTGCCGGGATAACGAGGTGTCACGCCCTCGGAGGACAGTGGATCTCCTTGTACGTCTTCTTCTGCCACATAGCAAGGTATTTCATCCGTCAGGGTCGAAGTATCCAATCCGGCCGTCTCAAGCCCTGAGAGGGCGTCGGCTGCCTGGTGTTCAATCCAGGCACGGTGTTCGACTATGAAGTCGTATTCCGATAACCGGAGGCGCCAGCGGGCTAGTCATCCCTTGGCATCGGCTAGGTTCAGGACCCACCTCAGGGAATCGTGGTCCGTTCGAACGGTAAATCTTTGTCCCTCCAGGTACGGCCGCAGGAGGAGGATAGCCCGAACAATGGCCAAACATTCCTTTTCCGTCGTAGTGTCGTCGCGCTCCTGCTTCGTCAGGGCTCGACTCCAATACCCAATTGGGACGTAAACGGGACCCTCTTGGTCCTGCAGGAGAGTGCATCCCACCTGATGGTCACATGCGTCTGTGTCCAATTTGTAGCCCCCTTTCTGCTTGGGCAGTGCCAGGATTGGAGGTGACGTGAGACGACGTTTCAGCTCCTCGAACGCCTCGTGCTCTTCGTCCGTGAGGTCGCCGAATTTTGCGGCCTGTCCTTTCTCGAGCTCGCGATTCAAGGGGGTTGCAATGCGTGCAAAGTTTGGCACAAAGCGCCGGAATACGTTACAGAGACCGATGAAGGAACGGATTCCCGTCTGGGTTGTCGGGGCCTTGGCCTGCCGGATTGCTTCGCACGTTCGTGAGCTCACCTCCAACTTTCCAGGTCGAATAACGTGACCCAGATGGTCCACCGAGGTTTGAAAGAAATGGCACTTGAGGAGTTTGAGGGACACTCCCGCATCTTTTAACATCCCCAAGATCGTCCTCATGTGGGTGAAGTGCTCCTGTAAGGTCTTGGAGTATACGATAACGTCGTCGAGATACACCAACGCGTATTGCCATCTAACCCGTGACAGGATAATGTCCACCGCCTTTTGGAAAGTCGCTGGGGCGTTCTTGAGACCAAACGGCATCCGGATGAATCGGTACAACCCCATATGGGACTATGGGACGTGAACGTCGTCTTATCCTTGTCAGCTTCATCCACCTCGACTTGCCAGTACCTGCTGTTGCAGTCGAGGGTGGAGAAGATGGTGGCGTCCCCAAGGGAGTCAATGCATTCGTCCATCCGCGGAATGGGGTAGGAGTACCGACGGGTCAACGCGTTGAGGCGCCGGTAGTCCACACAAAAGCGTAGGGTGCCGTCTTTCTTTGGCACCAGGACTACGGGGCTAGCCCATTCTGAGCTGGATGGCTCAATAACCCCCTCTTTTAACATCCGCTCAATCTCAGTCTTCTCGACGGCTCTGGCTCGATGCCCCGCCTGATAAGGGGGCTGATAAACAGGCCGGGCGCCGTCCTCGAGGTCTATCCGATGATTGGCGCTCGCTATGGTCCTCAATCGCCCGGACCACATGTCTTCGAACTCCCGTAACAGGTCCACAATTCGGGTCTTATGGGTCTGGTATTCGGCGCCTATCTCTAGCTGCTCCGTCCAGTGATCCGGTCGACTACTTCGCTCCTCACCAACTTTTCCTTCTTCCCGTCCCGGCGAGGGTGGACCACCAAAGGGGTCGAGGCCCAGCTCTTGAGCCTGTTGGGACGTTATCGTCAGCACCGCTTGGGGAGCCGGTAATGCGAGCCCTATGACAGCTCCCTTCGGAATCCGTACAGGCCGATCACGGAAATTGCTCATGCGGACCCAAAACGGGAGCCCTGTGGGCTCCATTACCCCGTTCGCCATCAGGCTGAGGTTCTTCTTAACCGTTTTCGGGTGACACTGGAGGAACACCAGGCCTCTTGCCTCGGTGTTTACCAATACCGGCGCTTGTGACATCGGTGGCAGCACAATCTGCTTAGCCACCCGCACCTTGTTGGATCTCGTCCGTGTCGGCAGGTTCCTCATAGTTTTCCGATTCCCTTCGGGCCCCGGGGCGCTCCCCAGCAGGGTCACACTTCTTCCATTGCGGAAGACAACTCGCCTCTCTTTTGGCAAGATGCCCCTCACATGGCGATCAATAAACTCCGTCCCCAAAATGGCGCTCACTGCTAGGTTGCTTCCCCCTAAAAAATGCGTCCTCGTGGTCATATCTCCAATTCGGACGTGTAGCACCACCACTCCGCTAAGAACCATTGCATTCTTTGAAGCGTCCGTTACCCGTGGGGTCGGTTTTCTCGCCGCGTTCTCTCTCCAATTCGGGGGAAGGACGCGCTCGTGGATAATGTTAGGGCTGGCTCCAGTGTCTAGAACACCCCTGATAGGAAGCATAACCGTCGGTCGGCATCCGACTGACAGGTCTAATTTATAGTTCTCCTTTCTCAGGACGCAAACCTGGTCTCTTGCTACATTATTCCCACGAGGCTTTCCCTTCTGCCGGTGGCGGTGTGTCCTTCGGATCGAGGGTGCTCCCCTCCGGACGAGGCTCGGTTTAAGGGAGACAGAAGCCTCTACGTTGCCTCCCTGTCGTTTCCCGGTCTCCTTCCGTGGGCGCCGCCGGAATACGCGCCCGGTTCGATAATCTGGGTCCCCTGCAGGGCCCCCGGAAACGGGGTTGTCCGGAAACTCGGTGACGAATTCGCCCTTGGTGAGTTACAAGCCCGTCCCCCAGGGCTGTAATTCCTCTGGGTGCGTCTCTGTTGGAAGTTTGTCTCCCGTTGGGCTAAAATCCGAGCTCGGACGTCCGGCGACATCCCATGCCAGCAAGGTCTCTCCCGCAAAAGGCAGAGGCGGCAGGGCGTTCCGCTGCTCGCGTCCTGTCGAGGCGGCTCCCAATGCCGGGCGTCTCCTCCCCGAGGGGGTGTGTTTGGCTTGGGCCACATACTGCTCCCACCCTCTGGTGCCGTCGAACCCAGAGAGGCTGTGAAGTACGTCGTGCGTGTCCCCGGGGGCGAGGGGAACGCGGCCGTCTCGACCGCCATCGCGACCCGGCGCTCCGAGAAAACATCCACTTCCTTGAGGGGACCCGGTTCGGACGAATCTTCTGAGAGGAGCAGGCTACCCTGCTGGCGTCCTGTCCGGTGGCCCGAGCGGTCCTGGCTCCCTGCGGTTGCCGGGTAATTCTTTCCGCCCCGGTAGGCCGTCCCCATGCCCTCGGCGTACCGCGTTAGCTCCGTAAAAGCTATGCGGGGATGCGTCGTGAGGTGGTGACGCACCTGTGTACGAATTCCCGGGAGGAGGCCCTCTGCGAAGAGCGACTTGAGCCGATTATCGGAGAAGACATTTCCACAGCGGAGGGCTTTTCTCCAGAGACGGTCGCCATACTCCGTCTCGGACATCCCCGAACTCTGTATAAAGTTCGTTACCTCGGCGTAGGCTTCTGCGATGACTTCATAGGTCGCGTATGTCCTGAGGAGGTAGTTGACAACCTCCGGATAGGACGACAACACTTCGTCCCCACGGGCGTCGGCTACACCAGACTCCCCCACAAAACGGGTCTGCACCTTTGCCAAGGCCGTGCCAGTCATGAAGAACTGGAAGCACCAGAGGGCCGCTCCCTCATGCACGCCGTTCTGGTTGGACGCCGCCGTAAACCTGGAGAGGAAATTTAGCACCGCAATCGGGTCGTCTCCACTGAAGGTCACGCCCTTCATCTGAAGAGCCATCCGCTTTCCGGCCCTCGAAACCGTGCTGGCGACTTTGGCGTTGTATCGTCCCGAACGGTTGTGCAGCCGATACCAGCGGTAATCCATGACCCTTTTAAAGAGGTCGTTTAGGGGGCGAATCCGACCCACATGCCTCACGTCTACTTCAAAATCGTCCCGAGAGGAGTCTGTTTCGTCCCTCGTGGCATCACTAGCTTCCGATTCGTCCGTCTCGTATCCCTTGCCCTTGGTCTTTCTCCGGTACTTCTGCGTCGGCAGCACTACGCGACCGGCCCCGGGCGGAAACGCGGGTGGCTGTCCCATCTCTTGGGCTTGAAGTCGGCCATCGCACTCTTCTCCATCCCACAGGGTCTCACGTCCCATATGAGGGTACGGCGGCCGGGCGTTCCCAAGCATCAGCGACGGCGGTAATACGTCCGTTGCCGCCAACGGCAGTCGCTCTGCCGGCGGCGCTCGAGCGCGCACCTCTGCCCGGGTAACGTCCCCCACGGTTGACGTGATCGTGTCCGAAAAGGGACCGCGTCCGACTACTTCGTCCACGGCGCTCCTTACGAGGGTCCGGCTGTGATCCTCAACGATCTTTCGGAGCGTGCTTGTCAATTGCGCCTCCACGGCAGCCGGGATTCGCTTGTCCAGCTGGGCCGTCAACCACGTGTTTAGGGCCGCCCTCAGGGTCAGGTCCCCTAGGTCCGGGTGGGCCTCCAAGGCGTCTCGGTGGATCGTCATCCTATTTGGACGTTCGTCGCCGATTATGGCGGGGGCCGGCTGGCTCTCTCCGTGTTGTCGGCCTTCGAGGGGCTCCTCCGCCGGCGTCGGTGGTAATGCCGCTCTGGTCTGCGATCGCGTCCTTGCGCGGGCCAAGCGCTCCACATGCGCCGCTCGTGCCTCGGCGCTTCTAACGGAGCCCACGTTCTCTGTAGACCCGTCCGTGCGACTTGGTCCCCCCAGCTGGGACCGATTTACTGACTCGTCGTCCCTTCCGTCTCGGGGGAAGCCCCCCTGCGATCTCGCGTCTTCTCGTCCACTCATCTTGAAACGAGGCGGTGATTCTCGATCCCTTCCAATCCCAGTCGTCCGATTCGGAGATCAATAAAAGAATCCTAGAAATAGATTTCTAGGTTGGGAGACCAGTTGTAATAATATGGATCCTTCCGGTTCGGTTTTTACCCCGTCACGGAGGGGGTGTCCACGGCAGCGGTAAAATTACAACACCACTAACCTCTCTTTGAGGGCGGCGGTTATGACTCCGGTAAACGGGCGAGTGGAATTGCGACCCTGGAGGGGATAGGGCTCCATGGGCATACGGTTCCACCAAGCGGTGGAACGACCAAGCTGGGGAGCGTGTGCCTCCGGCCCTCAAGAATAACCCGCACGGGACGATCTGCCTCTTTCTCCTAAGTTCTCGCCCCGGGGGTCGCTACCCCCTTTTACTCTGGGAGCGTACTGCCCCCGCCCCTAAGTACGTCGACCTCCGGCGGCCGGGCAGTACAGTAGTGATCTACTTCTACTTTGGATCACTACAGTGGAGTACCTCTACTGTACTCCACCGGGGAGTGACCTGTACAGCGGCACACGTGGCGGTACTCCTGCCACCTGTACTCGCACGCAGAGCGCGCACCACGTGTTCTAGCTGGGACTCCCCCGGCTGACACTCCCATTACACTAATTTCTACGCCCCTACAGTAGGACGTACTAGTCTACTGTACCCGATCGGGACATTATACGTGCGGCGGTACACGTGGCCATTCCGCCGCCACCTGTCACCCGTGGCGGTACGTGCACCCCGTGTACAAGATGAATTTTCCCTGCCTTTCCAGTATCGTCTGATCACTCCTACGGTATCTCCCTCCGGGTCGTTACGTTTACCGACACCGGTCGGTACCCGTTCTCCCACACCGAGGAAAGACTTCGAGTCGGAAGCGGGGTGGTTTTAGACTCGTCATGACCTCTCAGGCCGATCGATACAGCCCCTCATTGTTCTTGCCTAAGCTTTCCAAAGGCAACTCATTGAGAATCACCTGCACGAGATTGACAATTAGAGACCAGTCAGTCGGTCCCAGTCTGAACTTTGATAATGAAGCCCGAAACGTTCGCAACACTTTTCTCATGCACTTCTCCACTATTTCATCAGCCCAGGGGGAGTATTCCACCACTAAATGGTGTTTGATAGCGAAGGTTGTAGCTAGGCTTCTCACCACGGCGTTCTTAAAGTGGCTTGCTTGGTCACTGACCCAATAGTCCATTACACCAAACAGAGCAATCCATTTTCTCAGCACCGCCGCTGCAGTCTCGGAATTGGCGCACTTACCTGGCCACAACCACAAATACCTTGCCACATCGTCGCTCATCAACAGTAAATACTTAAGGTCTTTAATGCCGTAGCCACAATACAGAAAATCGAAGTGAAGCACCTCATTGTACCATGGAGCGTCAAGGCAAGGGGACACGGGATCTTGTTGCCAGCTCTGGATGTAATACAGTAAATGCATGCCGACACGAACGCTTGCAGTCCTCCGCCTGTCGCTTCCAAGTAAGGACTCATTGGATTCTGTCCAACGAGGCGTTCTTACCCCGATGACCAGCAGCTCCGCAATGCGCCGCGGCAATAATTGAGAGCTGTAATTGTATGTCTTTCTCTGGAATCCAAGTTTCCTCGTTCTCCTTCCAGAGTCCATCGACCATAGTTGCTTTTACCGGTCGCCCGTCTTCATGCACCGTCTGCGATTTTGCGCACTTTCTCAGCAGTAGGCCATTCGAATCCATCATCAGTAGGTGATGGCACTATACCCTTCCGATTCAGAACTTCCTTTATGTACTTGATAGCCTTCATTCTCTAACCCCGGTACCCTTTGAACCAACGTGTCATGATATCAGCCATCACGTTTTTCTCCGGCTACGTGTTCTATGGTATACTGGAACTGGCCCAAGAACAAACCCCACCGCTTTACCTTCGAGATAATGTGCCTTCCCAGGTTGGGGTGTACAGTATTCGGATAAGACACAAACAGTAAGTTGAAATGGTTAGTAAAGTTATGAGTGAAGGCACAAATAAATAGGTAGTCCAGTTTTTTATAATCTGAAATATTATGTAAGCCTCCTTTTCGAAGGTGCTCCAGTTTCGCTCGGCACCCTTGAAGGCAGCTCCCACAAAAGCCAAAAGATCGTGGCACTGCTCCACCATCGGCTTGTTCAGCTCAGGAGGATTACACTGAGTTACCAAACCAGCCCAGTTCTTCTGAGGCATCGGTAAATCGGCACAAAGCCTTACCCTCCTTCCTATGAGAGCGTGACTGATTGTCGCAGGTGGTCTTGTAAGGCTCGGAACGAGTCGACACATATCTGCCCCCAAGAAAGACTGGAAAATGGAACGCTCTTAATTGCCCTGCGCGTGCGCTCACGCGCAATATCATATGCCTCATCCAGAACTGCTCGTAAAGGTGCAACGGTACCCGCAAAATCTGGGACAGCATGCGCCATCCATTGTAGGCAGTGAATATAGTGACAAAATTCGCCGGCAGTCTCGGGTACGGAAGTATCCCTGATGCCACTCAATCTGTTCGGGTCGAACTGTACGCCTGCAGCGCTGATAATCCGTCCACACCATCGTACTTTGCGCGTGAAGAGCTTGTATTTGCGAGCGGAGAGTTTGAGACCTCGGGAGCGACAGACAGTAAAGAAACGACGCAGTGTCCCCAACAAATCTGCTTCAGCTCGGTCATGTATGAGGAAATCATCTAGCCATGCTTTAAGGTTGGCCATGAGCTCTGAAAGACACGGCTCGACCTTACTTTGAAAGTTGGGCACACTCGTCTTTGCGCCTTGGGTAGTCCTTAGAGGTTTCCAAACACACGTAGGTGTCATAAAGCTGAGAGGATCCTAGCGATCCTCATGTAGAGGAAGCTGCCAGTATCCACTTGTGAAATCTATCTTAGCAAAGACCGAACTTTCAACAACACCCTGGAGCTCAGACTCAATGTGACGCATCGGACAAGGTGTATTATCAATTCCCCGGTTCACCGGGCGATAGTCAAGTGTCATGCGGAACTGGACCGGAGGGTCCTTCGGCACGAGCAGCGGAGCAGAAGCCCAACGGGAATCGGGATTGGGCTCTATGAACCCATATTCATGCAGTTTAGCAGTATAGGAACAGGTAAACGCTCTCTTTTGCGCACTGTACCGACAAGGCTTCGTGATGCATGGCTTGACCCTTGGGTCTAAGCTCAGTCACATCGGCTCGACATCTGCGGGCGGGTTCTGCGCAAGCCGTAAGCGAAAAATGTCTCTGAACTCCTGTAGAAGCGCTTCCAGAGACTCAAATCCCTGCTCGGTCATGTTCTCGGACTTAGCATCCTCAATTACCTTTTTGAGCGCTTCCTGTATGTCCACTTCAGTATCCTCTCCTATATCCAGCCAGCCACTGTCTTCCGTGCCGTCAAGTGCATTGTCTACGGACGCGGCTGTAGAATGATACAGTCCGGGGGACATCAGGAGTGCGACAGTACCGTCGCGATATTCCGTCTCAGACAGTATCTCTGTGACCTTAACCTCACCATGATATTTGTTACAGGCCACCTCCAATGCCTTGCGGGCGTCCAAACCCAATGCTTCCAGTAATGGACAGCTGAGAAGAGGTTCAGGAATGGGTCACTGCCACTAGCCATGTAACATTGCGAAGTGTCGACGTGGTTTCATGACGGATGTGAAGCTCGGTAGTCAACTTGACTGCGCGATCGCACTCCACATACACGGGGATATCTTCAGGAGATGTTACTACTGCCATACCGTATTGACTTGGTACATTGAATACCTTTACGTTGATGTCTGCACCCTCGGATATCAACGCAGCTAGAACATCAGGCGGGAGAAGATTGATATCTGATCCAAGATCAGCGCATGTTTCACGCATCATCTTACCGGCAAAAGTTTCTGTTATCGTAGCCCCATTGTCCTTTGCCCTGCTATCTGCAGAGCGTACAAACTTTGCAGCCTTCTTTTTGTTTCGATGCTTCTGGAGCCACTTGTCCATTTCGGCTTGACCCTTACACTGCGTGCAATCCTTTATAAAATGTCTCAGCTTCTTGTCGGAACACTTCGGATGTAAACAAATGGGCTTCCATTCATCCCTCTTTCTTGTTCCATCTTCAAGTTCCAGGTTCATGGGGTTTTCATTTTTGGATGAACCCGATTTGTTCTTTCCAATTTTGTTCTTGTGAATAATACTGCTGTGAAATTCTCTACTGCTGTCGACGTGTTCAGCTTGTTCTTCCACATATTTTATGTATGATTTAACATCCTTCTTTACAGCTTGACGGTATTCCAGGTCTTTCACAACATTGGCTTTTAAACTGGGGGGTATAAGGCCTCCGTCAAATGAGAAATGGTCTTCTTGGGATTATCATTTCTGAAGTTTCCATAACCCACATTTTCGAGGCGTTCGAACTATTCCACGACGAGTTAACGGACTCGCATACGCGGGTCTTCAATTTGCATAGGTGTAGCATAAGCGCGGATCAGAATTAGATTTAGAATTAGATCGCGAGCGCGCGATCGCACGTGTACTATCAGCGCGCGCGATCACCCGTGTATTAACAGCGCTACAGTAGATGAGCACGTTAGGTCAGCACTGTAACGCGCTACAGTACAGCACGGAATGTACTGTATCCCTGTATGATAGACGCGACGATTTGTTTATTAAAACTACGGGGAGCCGACGGCGGGGAGGGGACGGGCAAGCATCGGCTTGGCCAGACCCTCACCGCCGGCTAACCCGGAACGCTTACTCTAACTCGGGAACGCTCTCTCTGTTCGCGTTTTAGAGAAGAAGGACACGGGTAGCGGGCGCGTGCGTGCGCGTGTGAGCTAGGATCCGCCTCCGCCCGTCGGTACTGGAATGTCACCCAGTGCCGCGCCGGGGCCTCGAGGCGTCGATCCGCTCTACCGCGTACAATAACGCGTTCGCGACCCGACCCGCTCTACCACCGCTACCCGCTCGTGTTCTTCCTCACGCGTTGGTTACTGGTCCTCTCTGTTCTTCTTGCGTTCTACAGGGTCTCTACGCGGACTGTGCATACACCCCCGCCGTTGGGGTGTTTATGCTACACATAGGCATGCGCAGGCCTATTACGGCTGCCTCGATGACTCTAGAGTCTGGCTCTTGTTTCCTGACATTAGTCACGACCTCCTCTATCGCAGCCTTGATGTCTTCAGAAGTGAGAGCCGTAACCTCAACATCCAGCGCGACCGTGACAAACATTCTCATAAAATGCATAGACCTAAGTACGTGTGGTTTGATGCAGAGCTTGTAACTAGCTGTAGTCATTGTGGGCACCTCTTTTTTCTTCTCCTCGACCTCTAACTCATATTCCTCGCCGAGCAGAGATGAACTTAATCATCTCCTTTGGGTCGAGACTTCCAAAAACAGGATGCCTGATGACGTTGAAAACGACTGAGTTACTGTAGTCGACTCCGTCTGCCTCTCGGTAATTGAAACCGGGAGCGTTCATGTCGACTCCCAGTGAGGCGAGCTCGCGGTTAAGCTTCGGCATTCACTCGATAATACAGAAATCGTACGAAAGTGGTTCCGCGGAACCAGTTTTAAGCTGTGGCTACTCTTGCACGATGCGAAGTCCTTGGCGACCAATGCTGTGACACTGACGTCTCTCTTTACTTGATGAGGTAAATTACAGTATTTATACTATCTCCAGTTGCTCTTCGGGCCGGTTGGGACCTGCTACTCAGGTTTCTTGGACGTAGGTTCCCTGTCTTCGCCGAGTCCGCATGCATCAATATTTCTTGTCACATGCACAAAAACCATTACAAATACTAACCTCACCTATGGCATTTGGACGCCAGCACAAAAAAGGAAACACAACTGACTGGTTGCCATTTGTCCGAGTCAGCCACCACAACACTACTAGTAGAGCATGAGACGATGTCGGGCAGGCACGCTCGCATTCAAATAGACGCAAGCACAGCGTGCAAGCGAACACCTGTCGGCAAACGCGTGTTAAGGACTCGGCGTTGTAGCCATAACGGCAGCATCTAGCTAGCAATAATAGCATAGAGGCGGCTGCCCAGCACTTCATGCTGAACAGCATTATATCCCTTCACTTCAGCTCCCCTCCATTCTCACCTATATCCAACCATTGCCATGGCGCCCCATGCTACAAAAGTACAGTAGGCGTGGGGAGCAGTTGCGGTGAATTCTTTCACATAAGCAGTTGTTTTCGAAATCAAAGCCGTTTGATACAGATTGACATCGAATTTACAGAGTTGCAGGGGAATATCGTAATTCAATAATCTTTAATTACGACACGACAAGGCTGACAGCAGAACTGTCCCTCTCCACCAGAGTGTTCATCCTCCGAGTTGGTCCCCATTGAACAAATAGACACAATATCATCGGAAGCCTCTGCATTTTCGCGCCAAACAGAGCAAACGCTACTCGGCGATGGTGCGCGGACACAATTATATCTTACCATGGAACAATTGGAACCCATCTACGGATCACACGAAAATTATTGCACTGTCAGCTCTTCCACACTTGAGACTTCTGCACGCGTACACACAGAAGCCAATCCAATCCTCTGCCCTGCTCATCCATCGCGATCGCCCGTCATGACACGCTCACTCAAGAGTGCCGATCCCGCTGCTGCGCTCCAGATACTTGGGGAACAGGCGGCATTACGGCAAGAGGAACTCGAAAATTTTGACGAGCTCGGTAGCCTTTCGGAGAGTGAGGAGGGGCACCAAAGTGACTCTACTATCATTGACAAAATTTTCGAGGAGAACGGCAATTAAGCCATCATGGACATAATACATTTTACTCTGAATGAGTTCATGTCCATTTGGAACAATGTGACCGAACACGTACGCCAAAACTATAACACTGGACGAGGTAGCAAATCGCCCATTCATGCCAAGGATTTGTTTTTATGACGATTACCGTAATGAAACATGGAAGCAAATGGAACATGATGGCATATCTTTTTGGAATGAAGGCACCGACGTTCAAAAAAAGAGTGACCAAGATGATCAAAATGCTTTCGAAACATGCTTACTCCAAGTTTGTCACATTCTATGAGCGCCGGTACTCGACGACCAGGCTCATATCGGAGAAGAAAACTTTCAAAAATTACAAGAGATGTCGCTTAGCAAACGACGTGACGTTTGTCCGGAGTTTTCGTCCTGGTGGCTCGCTTGAGGAGTCGAAAAAGTATTTTTCCGACATGCATAAATTGTACGGATACAAGATTGAAGTATCGGTTCTTCCTAATGGTCTAGCGATTGGATCAAGTCGGCATCATCCAAGATCTGTTACTGACATTGAAATAATGAGAGATATGATCGGCTTCATGCGGATTGTCTGGAAAAATCGGAGGAGGAAAAGGCAATCATCGACATCGGAAACGGGGCTGACCTGCACGCAGAAAACTGGTGCGTGCTACTAGACAAAGGCTACGTGGGAATCGAAGGTGGAATAAGAAGCATTATTCCCAAGAAGAAACCCCATGGAGGCGTGTTGAGCATTTCGGACAAGAGGGAGAACGAGACTAAGTCGGCTGACCGAATTTTAGTTGAGAACTTTTTTGGAAGACAGAGCACGCTGTGGGCAGTAGTGGCTAATAAATATTGCTGGGTTGAGGATTGGTTCGATGACATATTTCGTTTGACAATGGCATTGACTAATGTACATATGAGATGGAATCCGTTGCGAGACGGTGATGGTACAACGTGTGAACGCTATTTGAAACGTTTGCACGACATAGCACAAACCGGCGTGAATACGCGCAAACGTGCTCAGGCCTCGTATCGAAAGCGTAGGAAGCGCACAATGGAGCGC
Source organism: Chondrus crispus (assembly GCF_000350225.1). Lineage (NCBI taxonomy): Eukaryota > Rhodophyta > Florideophyceae > Gigartinales > Gigartinaceae > Chondrus > Chondrus crispus. The sequence continues at coordinate 155,713 of NW_005178996.1, forward strand.
ACGTTGCGCACGAGGGAAGAACAGGAGGGGGAAAGTGCTCTGTTTGATGACGAGGAGGAGGGGGTCAGCGATTGAAATTGTTCTGAGCCATTACGTTGACAGTCTGTACCTGGAGCGATGAACGACATTTGAGTAAAAATACCGTTTTTCTGCATGCGTTGCGTTACATCTCGATTCAATGTACCCCAATATGCGAAGATCACTTGCTTTCCGAAAAGGTCAACGATTTTCGCATATGAGAGGCCTACGATGACGAGCTGAACATCTGACTCCCAGACCTGGTAGATGGTGCATTGGGGAATCGCCCCGCGAAAACGTATTCTGTACGTTCGTTGCGCTCTGGTGCCGACAGAGCATACTGTAAAATTGGGCCTTGTGTCTGAGAGTGCCGTATTTTTGTGTTTTCCGGCTCAATTCGTCAGATTATACATGTACAGAACAGCCACTATTTTTTGCTAATTCATAGATCTCGATCCGTAATTCAAGCTCTCCGTGGACAGCTGAATGATATGTTAGATATGCAGGTCACTGCCTATTCTCTTGCTTATCTTTCCGCCATTGTCCAAAGCCATGACTTGGATCAGTTGTGCCTTCAAAAGATCATCTTTTGAAGCGCTCACGCAAGGAAGAGCAGTCGGCATTGTGCTGCTCACCAGTTTTGCAAAACCTGGCTGGAGTTCTGTCTCCGGTAGGAATAACAGGCAGTCACTCACACCTATATTTGTCACCAGGGAAACGACTGGTTTCGTGCAGGGCTGGCTTACCGGCAAGGCAGGGTACGTATTGGAAATCAGTAGAACACATCCGGAAATATGAGGCTCGATGTGGATATTGCTCAAAGACTTAGAAGTTACCGATAATATTTGGTAGTTACTGTGCACACCAAAAAATTCCGCAAATACGTGGGGTATTCCAGGAATATCCCATATGCTAATAATGAAAGCGAATTTATTAAAGCGATGATGCTTTGCGTATAGCAGCATGCTAACACACTATTTACTGTGGGCTTTCAGTAGTTTGATTTGCGCGGAACTTCAAATCAACACGCCTACGCCTTTCTTCACGATAGTTCGCCTGTACGCGCCTGCTTTTATCAATTTGAGTTTTACCAATCTTGTACCAACGATTGGTAATCTTATGGTACAGACGTCCGTCATCTGCCCTAAGGGGATTCCAACGAATATGCCACTTCGTCAGCCTCATGCACAACATGAATTTAGAATCATATATTTTCTCTGACCATTTCCGTTTTGACCCCACAACGTCCCAAATGCCCGACATCCTCCCAAAATAATTTTCCAGAAGTACACGCTTGAAATATGTCGATTCTCTGCAACTTGTGATGGTGACAGAACACCATTACGCGGCTTCTTAGTAGGATTGATAGCACGAAAAACTCCTTAGAACCTTGATAACCCTTGTCTAATAATATCCCCCATGTATCTGCAAATTCGTCTTCCATTGGACCATCATCCTCCAGCTCCAATTCATCAGCACACTTTTCAATTGCTCCTCGTGAAAGTGTCGCATGTCCTGAAAAATGCGAAAATAAGATACAAAACCAGGTTATTGGGCAATACAGCCAATTTCCATCCCATTTAGCAGAACGGATGCCTCAATGTTGTATCCATACAAGCCATGCTTCTTGCTAGAGAACAGCTTACTCTCGCTCAAGTTCCCGTTTGGGCGATTCGATGGCTGGAATCTCACACGTGTGGCATAGCAGGCCATCGGATAGTTGCGAAACAAAGCATTAGTATCGACCATCTCTTTCATACTCCATTTTCTGGCTTGATGGGAATTCCCATGTCTTAACATAATGCTCGTATATTGGTCCGGATATGATTGCGGAAAACGTTAGAATGATTCGTTCAAATGTTGCCGCCTTCATATGGAACATGTTTCCCATGTAATCCCACTGAGATCCATGCTTCAAAACGGCTAGTGTCATGAACAACACATTCTTGGCAGTCTTGTCATATTTCCGTCCTCGTCCGACATTATATTCGGACACTCTGTGCACTTTAAACGCCTCCCGAACCCCTTCAAATTCCACTAAGGAGAAGTTAGTCATCTCCCTGATACCTTCTGCCCCGCTCTGATCATAAAAAGTGTCCATGATTGGACACTCGGAACCGTTTTCCTGGTCAGTGTCCTCTTGGAGCGGTTGAGACAGCTGTACCTTGATTTCATTCTCTCTCTCTACCGGTGCATCGGCGAGTAGAGAGAGGGCAGTAGCTGCGTTAGTTGAAGTAAAGGGAGCCATGGGGAAGGGCTTTTGATGCGGTGGGGTGTGTACTTTGAAGAAGACCCCTGTTCTTCCGAAGTTACTGTATCGTTTTGGAAAAGAACGGGAGGCGTCCTAAAAGACCGCGCAATTTGGATATTACAGAAAGCGCAGAATTTGACTTCGTAATCTCAATTCACATTGCTTGCAATCCAAAATATTTATATTTTGATAAATGGTTGAGTATGTTGGCAATGACAAGTAGGGGTTGTCGCCTCGATTCGAGTGCAGACACGCGCCGAGTGCAGATATGAGCACCGAGGCTTGCCGAGGGCCTCATATCGCACGACGCACAGCGTGTTTGCACGATGGGATCGAGGCGACAATATGCTTGTCTATCGGCTGCTACAGCGACTGTCAGCCATTGTAATTACAGTAAAATTGTTGGCTTGATTATTGTCTGCACTATGGTGCAGACATTTTCGGCAGTAGTGCGGACATCTGCAATTTTTGCACTGCACTGAACCCCGCCAAGCCCTTTTCAGGGCCTCTTTTAAGACAGCATGGACAGCCATGTTTGGATGTATATGTTCGCGATTTTCAAAATATTACATGTCCAATAATTTAATGTATTGTGCCAGCGCGCCGTGATCCGTAAATTGGCTCAAGGGGTGCATCATACCGTATCGTCTCACACGATCCTTCATTCATCCATCCCTCACACATTCCCCATAGCACATCATGACGACACGATCCCCAGGCTCTTCGTCATCAGGAACATCTTCGGACTCCGATTCGTTTGTCGTCGTGGCTGGGGCTGCGTACCACTGGGTGAGGACCAAGTTCACAGGAAAGCGCCGACGCAAATCATATGTCTAGCGTCTCCTTCCATCTCGACATACAGTGTCCTTTGACGACATTACGAGAGCACTAGGCCCCGATCTGTTTCGAAAGTCATACCGCATGTCAGAAGCAGCATTCGCTCTGTTGCTAAACGAGGTGCAAGATCTCATTGACAAACCATTCAAGGCGGCCACAGAATATCGAAGGAGTACAGTTCCTCCCGCAGTTAGGCTGGGAATCACCTTAAGAATATTAGCCGGAGCAAGCTACCTCGACCTTGTCCTTGCCTATCAAGTGGCAGAGAGTACTTTGCACGAAGTATTCAATTCTACGTGTGAGGCACTGATGACGCGGCTTCGTTTGAAAGGGTTTCCTACTAGTAGCGCAGGTTTGCGATCCATTGCAAAGCGCTTTCAAACTTCAAGGAAATCTGTGAATCCGCTTTCGGGTTGCGTTGGTGCGGTAGACGGAATCTGTGTTAAAACTAAGAAGCCCGAACCTCAAGAAAACCCTGCTATGTTCTATTGTCGGAAAGGTTTTTATGCGATCCCGGTTCAAGCTCTTGTTGACTCTGACTATATTTTTCGTTTTTGTTCTGCAATTTGTACAGGTTCAACACACGATTCTCTCGCTTTTTCTGTTTCAGGACTGAAACGGGAAATAGACAAGGGCATCCTCGGCACTTGTTACTACATTGTAGGAGACGAGGCGTACTCCTGCACAGAGCACATAATCACGCCATTTTCGAAATCGGGTGCTGACACTGACCAAGACAACTTTAATTTTTTTCTATCCTCCTTGCGCATGCACGTAGAGCAGGCATTTGGCATGCTAGTTGCCCGTTGGAGAATATTACGTGGTGGGTTGGAGTTTTCTGTAAACAAAAGCACTAACCTTATTTGTTTGCTAATGAAGCTGCACAACTTTGTGCTCGAAAACGACAGAGAGCGCTCTGTGTTGACCCATCAGCTAACAGACTACGAGAAACAAGTTTTAGAAGCTGACATCAATCAGTGGTGCCAGGAATCAAGACAATTGGCTCGTGAGTTTCAGGGCAGATACGAGAGAGATTGCTGCAGTCACGACGGAACACTTCTGCCTGTCAGGAATGGTTCTAATTCCAGAAAGCGAGACAGGTTGGTTCAAATCGTTAAGGAGAAAGGCAGAGAACGGCCTGAAGTACCGCTGCACCATTACAGCGTAGATCATGAACGCATGTGAACAATTTATCAAGTGCAACCGTCTGGCCAATCAGGCAAGTAGTGACGGAAGGGATGTGGAATTGATTTCGCGACAAGTGGCAAACCCAGTCTCTATTTGATCTACTACCGTTGGTCTCACCAGCCTTGCCGGCATTCAGCTTTGCGTACAGCCGAAAATGCCGTCATGCGACGTACCCGACGTGAATGTGTGTGTTGATCGCATGTCGATCGCTGTGTGTTTGGCAAGGCTACGCGTCCTTCCTTTAGGTGGTGAAGCGATGCATGAATGGAAGCGACTGTATAGCGAGCGCACAGAGCAGGCGGACGTGAACGTGAGGACGATAGGAGGCTGGGAAATTCACCGGGTGGAGAGATTTGGAGGACATAGGCGGGTGGTTGTGAAGCGGTGAGGCGGGAGGGAGGAGGCGTTCTGGATGGCGCTTCATCGGCATGATGGGGATGAGAATGGGTTTGGAATGCACGGAGGGGACGATGGAAAGGTGAGGTTTCGATACGAGGGGCGGGAGCGGTATTTCGAGATGGGTGAAGAGCACTCGGCTGTGGAGACGGATGCGGTAGGAAGAAAGAAGGGGTTTGCGACGAGGGTAAAGCGGTGGCGTATGTGGATGTTTTCGGTTTGGTTGTTGGTGTTTCATGGCTCGGGCGCTGTTGACAGCGCTGACATCAGTCAGAAAATCGGACGCCGCTAGCACTGTGTGCGAGGATCGCGCCAACGTAGTACAGGTCCTGTCAAATTAACGTGTCGACATCAGAAGCGTCATTAATGATGGAATCGATGCAGACGCTCTTGTGTGTGATGATTCCGCGCTGCCGTCTAGCGTTACATCTTCACTGCCGAGTCCGAGTGAGAGCGCTGTACCAACCGTGAGTGCTCCTGCATCTATCAGCGCAAATCAGGTACCGGTTGGTAGTGCCACCATCAGCTCAGGTACCAGCTCGCCGTCAGCAAGCGCGGTGGCAAGTGCAAGTGTTCTGTTGCCGGTTACTTTAGAGACGCCGTCGGTCTCTCCGGGGTTTGGTTCTTCTGTCAGTCCTCAAGCTTCGAGCAGTATGCTGCTGCCCCAGATTTCCGCCACTCCATCGACATCTCCTGGCTCGCATGTATCGGTGAGCCCGCAGGTGACGGGGAGCATCTTCGTGCCATTGATCTCGTGTACGCTGTCGCCTAGTGCTACGGGTCCTTCCGTGAGTGCAGCGTCTTCGGGAAATATGTTGGTACCCCTGATCTCGGCCGCACCGTTCCGCTCCGTGCGGCTGATTTCCCTGTTTTTGCCAGCCAGTCGTTGCACATAGCTGTAGATTTGCGCTTCAGATGAATTCGCAGACGTCATCCAACTCTAATGAGGAACTCGAATCATCACGGGACAAACAACCGGAATCTTCTTCTCCCACTTCCTCCCCCACCGCAACGGACTCTGAGTTAGACGAGCCTCAGCTGGACTCCGGTTCTGGTTCTGGCTCAGCCATATCTGGAAACGGAGGCGACGGTCCCGGTAAGCGCCAACCAGATGACGGCGGGGGTAAGAATCCCGAAGGGTCAAGAAACACCAACCCTGTCATGCCAGAGGAAAAGTCGCAACTAGAGCAAGTCAACCACAGCTTCAAGAAAATCATCGAACTACCGGCTGGCATCGTGTCCACAGTCACCAGAACGGCATACGGCTTTTTAACAGATCGCGTCAGGGAGCTGTTACACTTTGTCCCAGCCCCGGTAATCGTCGCTCTCATCTCCACCGTATCTACTATTTCAGGGACCAGGTACAACGCACGTCGCAATAAGATGGCTGCCATTGCCGCACAGCAGAAGGCGGCCAGGGCTAAGAAAGACGAAATTGAGCGGCTGCTGAGAAAGAAGTACATGGAGCTGTCAGCCTCTATTCTGAAAAGCGCTGCAAAGCTCGCTGACAGAATTCACTCTATCGTGGATGCAGACTGGGACCGCGTGGAAAAGAAAGGTCTTGACAGCTCTCTTTCTCCAGCATATTCAGCCTATTTGCTCGGTCGATACTTCGCAATGGTAGAGATTATCAAGCAGGAGAGCATTATTTTGGATTATGGTTTCCATGCAGCAGATAGAGTCTTAAGCAATATTCTTGGTAGGATTCAAGGTGTATTTGCGGCAAGCGACGAAATTCTTATCGAGATGCAGATGACGGAGCATCTATTCCACCCGCCTGATGGGCAAACGGCTCTTCGCGCCGGCCCATTACGTGTTACACCGCGTGCACAAGCTGTCCTTGGCGAGCTCCTGCATCGCAAGCTCTACAGCGGGAAATTGGATTTCGTGGATAAAGCAGAAAACGAGAGGCGTGGGCAGGACGCGGTCCTTTCGTTCCGAGAATTTTCTCGTATTCTGGAAGTAGATGCAACCGTCGCGCGCTGGTACAAGCCTGTGATCCGAGACTTTGAGACTTTGGAGGCCTTCGTGCGACGTACTTCGCGAAGCAAGAGACGATGCGATCGAGTTGGGTCACGACTGTATTTCGCGCAGTCGGCCTTGATGGACTTGGTCGAGTTTTTCGACCCGTTGCCGCAGGCACATGCCATTCCATTCTATCGGCGGAGAAGGCTTCAGCTTGGAGGGGTTTCGTACTCCGAGGAGCAGCGTGCACCGCTAAGCCTTCATCTGTTGTACAGAGAGCTGGCGAAAATCAGAGATCGTCGCTCGATGGTGGGGAGCAAGATGGACCGATTGAAGCTCTGGATCGGTCAGAATCGAGAAGCTGACCGCATCTAACTTTTACATCTGGAAGCAGAAAATCCAGCTACTGCTTGCTCTCCGAGATGTCGATCAATACGTTCTCGAGGAACCCACACACAGATCCTTGTCGATCTCATTGCAAATATTTCGAACCTCCACGCCCGCCGCTCCCACGCACCATCTTCTTCTACACGGCTCCGTGGCCCACTCCCTGACGCATTACTTTCGCCGTCTCGCTGCCGACCCGCCGCGCGCATCACGTGCTGCTATCCGCATGCCGGGCGCGGCCGCTGCGAGGCGTGGCGGGCGTGGCCGCTGCGGCGCGTGACACTGCGCGGCTGCACGACGCAGCAAAACATTGCCCCCCCGCACACGGTGCTGCGCTGCGCCGCCACTCGCAGGGCCTAGACGCGGCGTGGCTCAACACCCTCGTGCGGCTCACGGATCTGCTACTGGGCGAGAGCAAGCGGTACAACCTCACAGCGATCCGCACGCGCGATGCCGTGCGTCTCAAGCACGTCATGGATGCGCTTAGCCTGCTACTGGCGCTGGACTCCGGTACCGTTGTTTACTGGTAGCCCACTACTGCCATCGACTGGGACACCGCTGCCGTCATCAGGTGTTGTTGCAATTGTACCGACCGAGACCCCAACGCCCCTATCAAGTGTGAACGACTTCTCGCCGACACGGACGCCTACTCCTTCATCAAGTGTCAATGAAGCCCCACCGATCAGGACACCAACACTAATACCAACACCAACAACAAAACCAGCGCTTTCATCAAGTTTCGATGAAAACCTATCGACTCAAACACCGATCCCTTCTTCAAGTGTTTCCGAAACCCTTGCAACCGGGAATCTTACGCCTTTACCAGGCGGAACCGAAATCGTACCGACAGAGACATTGAGACCTTCCTCGAGTATCAACAGCATACTACCCACGATAACAGCAACACCTACGCTAAGTATGGTCACAATGCTACTCACGAGGACATCTATTCCATCATCGAGTTTCAACCCAATAGGACCGAGTGTATCACCAGATGCAGCGCAGGTTTCCATCTCGGCTTCACCAGTCTTTCCGAGCCGACCTGCAGATGTTGACGACTCGCCTGATTTATTTTCCGACCCACCGACTCCCGTTGCTCCGTCATCTGAAGTCGACGTTCCCAATCCGGTGATACCGACTGACGAAGAAGACCCAGGATCATCTCCGGAAGCGTAGATACTAGGAACGCCGGAGGGAGTGGCAGTCTGGTTGCCGGTGTCGAACGAAGATTATGTTCCCTTGTTTCCGTGTGCGGATTACGGCCTGGTCTATGACATGCGAGAGCTCAACCACACAAACAATTATCAAAGGGATTTTCCCTTTGATAATTGAAAAACTTCTACTATGGAGATTCCTATCGACTCTGTTTCGTTGCCCGTATTTAGAAAGGTTTTGGAATACGTGTAAACCGGCACAATCGCCCTTCAAGCTGCAGATATATATGATGTTTGCTCGATATCTGCGCAGCTTGGAATCGGTAGTCTGCAAAGCATTGTCTTTTCCTACCTTCGAAACGAGGAGAATGTGCGTCAAATCGTCACCGTCTTAGATCGTGCTCTCCAAGACTCGGAACAGAATCGCTTACTCGTCGTGAGGCTCACAGAGTATCTGGCCGAAAACTGTTCCAAGTTACTCTGGCGTGCCCCGTATGAAGAATTATCTGTCGACCTTATGCTGCACATTGTCAAGCAAGAAAACCTTGGTGCTTCAGAATATGAAATATGGCAAGCGCTTGTGGAATGGGGATGCATGCAATGCAGCGTTTCGCCGCCAAAAGCTGTCTCGGCAATGTCTGAAAGGGAGAAGAAGCGAGTCAGAGAGTGCTTGCAGAGGTTTTGTCGGCCGGGGTACCTGCGCATTCTAAATTTCGACACAGAGACTTTCGCTCGCGAGGTAGAGCCGCTTGGATCATTTCCACCGGCCGAGATGCTTTTGAAGTATCGTTTTGACGTAGTGGCTGGTAACGCCGCCTTCGAGCATGCCTATCACGGAGACCGGTACAGTTTTCTATTGCGAGTTCGACAGCGAACCGCTTGTTATGAATCTACTAGTCATCCACATCCGAGAGGTGGGTCTCAAACGTTCAAGGTTCAAATGCCTCGGTGGGCGACGGAAATGAAAGTGGTTTTTGATCCACGGACGGCTCTGGGGCGATATTCTGAGCTTGCGTTTTGCACTGACGAAAGGCGCGCGATGCGGGTGTATTCGGTGAGGGCTAGTGAAGTGCCAGGGACAATGTGTCTGCTCTCCGATATGGAGACGACGACGCCATATTGGGCGCAATCACGGTTACAGAATCACGGTGAGAGATCCGGCGTCTCAGCGCGCGCGTTAGGAGTCGAACCGATTTACATTAGCGGGAACAGCTTTTGGTGTACCTTTTTGCTCTCCGCAGAACGTCGGCGATTCGGCATGGGGCTACAAATTTTTCGTTTCAATCGCTAGGTAGCTCAACCGAAACCGCAACAAACCCTGAGTTTTCTGAAGAATTGTTATGGCTTGTTTTGCAAGAGTTGACGCTGCCCTCTGCACCCTGCCAATGGTGAGAACGACGACAACTCATTCGTATAGTCTTTTTGGTTCTTCAGGCCTGGCATAATTTCCCGTTCGACACTCGGACGGTTGTCACCGTCACTAACTTCATGGCTTCGGAGGTGTCCTCGATATTGCCATCATATCTGACACCTGCAATACCCTACCATACATTCAATCGCATGCAAGTCACATGCATTGAGGCATGGGACAGCGATTGCAACATGCTCGTCTCAGCGCCTACTGGTTCTGGTAAAACGCTTTGCTTTGAACTTGCCCTTCTTCGCTACTTGCATCTTGCTCTCACTTCATTAGAGAAAAAGTACCTACCTGCCAGTGGTTTACCCAGGAAGGTGGTGTTTATTGCTCCCACTAAAGCCATTTGCATGGAAAAGGGACATGACTGGAAACGGCGATATGCGTTTCTCGGCTTACGGGTTGAAATCATGACAGGAGATGTGTATGCGGCAGGTTCCAATTCAATCTTGCTGAATGCTGACCTGATCTTGACGACTGCTGAAAAGTGGAATAGCCTCACGAGGAATACTTGTTCCCAAGCAGTACCCGGCGTTTTGTCCAATATTGCTTTGCTCTTCGTCGATGAAGTCCACCATATAGGGAACTCACGAGGTGGTACACTTGAATCTGTCATAACTCGCATGTTTGGCACCAGCGACCAACTCAAGCAGAACATATCATCTGCTCAAGTTCAGTCTCTGCGTGTCATTGCATTGTCTGCCACCGTCAAAAATGTCGGGGAGGTCGGACGCTGGCTACGAGTTGACCCGGAACATATTTTGCAGTTCGATCAAAGCTACAGGCCTATTCAACAGCTGATGAACCCACAGCTTTCGGACTTGCAGACAGCGAGTGTCGAGGATTCGGAACAGAAAGGAGGTAATATTGGATGTACGATTGGGTTGGTGTGCCTTGGGGTTGTAGGGGTTGTGCTGGCAATATTTGTTGTTAATGACAGCTCTACGAGGGGTCGCAAGTGCAGCAGCTGCTACCGCACCTGCCGCAGGTGAGGAAATGGCCTGGGAAAACGTCAAAGAAGTGTACAGAGATACAAAATATGAAAACTATAGCTCCGGCAGGTTATCGTCGTCCCCTTCGAGGGGGCCGGTGTTTGCCACTGTCTTTACTGGCTTTAAGGAACGCCTCATCCTCCTATCATGATCTATTGAAGCGTATCTCATCCTATTCTATCGCCGCTTCACAGTCAGCCGGGGGAATCTCTTCTTCCTGTTGCAAATTGCTGCTGACAAAAGGTGGGTTCTGAACCACGTCCCCGTCAGACCGCCGCCCATTGCAAAGATTGCCCATGGGTCGGGACTGCGGCATTAAAAACGCCTTTTTTAACTCCTCCATTTGGAGTTTTGCGCACTCCTCAAAAGACTCATCTGGGTCCAATCCCTGGGCTTTTAAAGTCTTGTAAAGGTTTCCCATGGACACAACACACCATTGGCGCTGATGTAATTGCTGCATTCTCGAATTTTCTATCTCGGTCTTCCTTTTTTTAAACGCCTTCTCTTTTCGTTCAGCGGCCTTCGCTCGCTTTTCCGCAACTGCTGCTTCGGAATAGGTCCTCCACGAGTGCTCAAACAAATTCTCCCCCCGATTAAAACTCCTGCGATTTCCCCGTCCGGACATCCCGCTGGTTCCCTGACTGCCACCCTCGTCACATCCCCTATCGAATGGGATCACCCTCGTGCACAAATTCGCAAACCGGGTGTCCTCATTTTCCGTTCCTTTCCGTGCGCAGACAAAAAGGACTACATTCCGCTTCCCTTCCGCGGTCAACTCCCCCCCCCGAGTCCCTGCGTAACTTTTAAAATTCCCGGTGTTGTTTTGTCCAGACCTTGACCAATTTTCCACACACGTCGTGAAGGACCTCCGTGCATCCAGAAATTTTTCTTTCAAAAATGTAGCCGACCGATGACAAGGCGGTGCCACCTTAGAGTCTACCTCGTCGACATTCCCAACCATGTTGAGATGAAGGCGCAAATTAGGATTGTTAAAGCGCTCTTCTATAACACCCCAGTATGAGTCTCTCGTAAAACCCGCATCCAGCTGACTCCTTGTCAGCTCCTGCCCTGTCCCATCCAGGGCGCATTTCGCGTCTTCATCATCCCGCATGATGACGCATAGGCGAGCGAATTCGCTGATGCTAAACGTGCCCAATCCGCTAACCGGACCAGCCTCTCTCTGACTGCCACTTGTCTCGTCCAATTCTTCTCCACCGTGATCTTCACTTCTCACAACTTGATCCCCATTTTGTCTTGCTTCCTCCAAGTTTCCTTTTTTTCTCTTGAACGTTTCAACCTCTTTCGCTTCCAAAAGCTTGAATAGCTCGGCATCGGCGGGAACACGGGAAAAGTAGAGCGGAGAACGCAGGTCGAGTGTCACACGCTGCTGAAGCCAAGACTCGAATCTGGCCGTTTCTGGGATCGAAGACATAGCAGCACAAATTGTTCGTCCAGATAAAGTAAAAATTTGTAACTGTAGAAAAGCTCGAGCGACGAGGGTGCCCTTGTTACCTGATTGTTTCCACCTCCATTCCTTCAATATGACCCTTAGTTGCTTGACATTTAGGCTTGACAAAAAAGAGAATGCCGCGCACTTATCATCGGCTGTCGAGGCTCTGAACTCACCAGCTGCTCGCTGGTCAACTGAGAGAACGCGAGCACCTGCCAATGGCTCCATTGGCGAATTATTTTGGGAGCCATCGACAGGACTATGTGCGGAGCGAGGAAAAGATTCTTGCTCTGATCTGTGCGTAAACTGCAGCACGCGCATAGTTTGGGCGTTTGGAGATGGCGGAGACGAGGGACATGGTCTAAGGAAACGAGGACTGCGACGGAGAATGAGGGGGGACTTTTGTGTGGTCATTGTGATGGGGATCGGAAAGCGAAGGGAGCGAGGAGTTGGTAGGGCAGGCCGCGGTAGGTTGGGTTCTGGGTGGGTGCTGTTGGGATACGAATTGCATCTCCTTCGGATGCCAGTCTCCCGCCGTTTTTCAAATATAGTGGCATTTGGGAGCATCAATAAAATGATTAAACTGAATTCGATATGTGCAAAATTGGATCTACATTGAATTCATTCACACTTATCCAGTGGCGATAGCCAATGATTTTGTTTTGCATGGCACGTTGGTAGTGATGGAAGCTATTATTTTAACATTGTGTGTGCCATCATACTGTTAAGAAAAGTATTATATAGACCAATCAGGTGCAGGCCGACGTCCATGCATGTCCACACATGCCCGTCCATGCTGTCTTAAAGGAGGCCCTCAGTAACATGACGGTTTTCCCCAAAACCTGTTAATGTCACCGCTGTCACGGCGCGTATGTCCCCGTCAGCCGCCAGACAATGCCTATATGCCTATACCGTATCTGCGCAGGTGCGTACAGTACACAGTTCGTAAATGCGGATGCCCATTCAATTTGCACAAGTGGCCTAATAAATAAAAATAAACTAGATGCACGCGGGGCAGTTTCGAGAAATAGATAGAGTGCGGTGCTGTTTCGAGGTGTCAGCACTTTGTGCTGCTGACCAAAGTGCAACACAACGCAGCATAGATGAGTGCATGCTCCAGCAAGCATCACGACTACGCTCGCAGCTCGCTGCGGCAGGGCACACTTCTGCCAAGTCGTTTCCTGCTCACGACTACAATCTATTCAACATTAGAGGTTGGACCTGCAAATTACCAGTCCTGCTCTCGGCTCTTGGAAGAGGGCCCAACTCTGCACATGCTTGAGGACAATGGCCGCAATGTGTTACACCGTGGTAGTTGCGTTGAAACACGTTTGACGTGGGTCTTGACACTCGACGAGGGCGATATACTGTATCCAGTACAAATCTAGTGCACATCAAAATTTACTTGAGCAAGATCACGCCCCTATCTGGTCACGGAATACATTTACAAGTGCCTGCCCAATGAAACCATCAATCCCAAACCCAACTCCTGTGCTTAAGCAAGGTCCTCTGCAAAGGGACTCTTTCCGGGCTTGTCCGCCATCACCATATTCGCAATTGACACCGGAGAGATGCCATCCGGGAAAGGTTCCACAAGCCTTCTTCTCTTACCACGGCTATCCCCAGCTCCACTTGCCGGTTCAGCTGCCTCGAGGTTCAGATACTGCACCGACGGCCCGGCGGCCGTCATTGGTAACTGATCTGGAAGGAGGACGCTGTCAATGTTTGGTGACTGCGCCAGATGAGAAAAATCCCGCTTCTGTCCTCGGCTGTCTGGCGCAGGCAGCGGAGGGAGCATCCGTTCCACCATCACCGGCGATGTTGCAACCGGCACTTGCGGCGTTGAAGGACCAACGAGCGGAGGCACTCCCGGCTGACCCTCATGGCCTAGGAAAAGGGAAATGTCTTCGTCTAGCAACCATTGCATAGGTTGCGTCGGCGCGAACGGGATTTCAGGCCGCCTTGCAGGTTCCGGTCTCACTTGTCCGCGCTTCGTTCCCTTCTGCTGATCCTTTCGTCGCGACTTTCGCTGCCGCTTCGGCTTAACCACTCGAGCCCCTTGCACGAGAGGGATCGTCGGCAGCGGCAGATTAGGCAGGACCATTTGAGGCAGCTGATGACCTTGTTGCGATGCTTGAGCGGCTTGTGCAGCCTGCGCGGCTAGCTGCCGGTTTTGCGCCTCCCTCAGCGCAGCTGCTGCTTTTCGCGCCCGGCGTCGGTGATTGTTCCTGGTGTACTGCTTACACCTGGCACGAGGGGGACAGCAGTTGCGACAATGCGTGCACTTCCACTTCACGCGGGGATCCTTGGAGATCTCGAAGCTCTCGCGCTCGTAAAGCAACAGACATTTATCACACACAACCTTGCGACACAGGCCAACCTTGGTGTTCGCACAAACGGCAAATTCGATTCGCGAATTCCGACCACAGACATGGCAATAGTTTGAGGCACTCGCCCCCTTGGAGTACCGATTCTTCGACTTCGTCGCTGCTTTTGGAACCTCCGGAATGCCCACCTGCCCCGACGCCTGAGTCACGTACGACGCCGCACTCGTCGCGCTTGGTACCCGATGCATCAAGCTTGTGTCGGCACTTGTTGCTGTCATGGCGCTGTTATATGGCGTGAGCCCAGAGTGCGCAGGAGTACCAATCCTCTGCATCGGAGCAAGACCATGGATAGCCACTCGTGGAGAAGGAATGAGCCACGGAGGAGCAAAATGTCCCGGTGAAAGGTGCGCAGGAGATATGTAGCCAGGAGACATATAGGAAGGAGGCATGTGCCCGGCATTAAGTGCACTCTGCAGGGTTTCTGGTACAAAGTCAGGAGACAATGGCGGTGTCCCTGTCTGAGTCTGCGTCACCCATGCCGGTGAGTGCAGATCGTGACCGATGTTGCCTTCGAAACACGTATGCGGTGTAAGTCCCGGTTCTCCTATGGACTGAGGATAAGGAGGCGAGCCAGGTGAGAGGGCCTGGAACGCCAACTCTGCTGGAGGGTTTCTACGCAGAGCCGATACAAGCGCGGGCGCGTCCTTATTTGCATACATCGGGGTGTCAGGATGTTGTCCAAGCAGCGGCAGATGTGCATTGAAGATGGGCGGCGAAACGGGGACGGGACTTGGCTGAATCTCATCCCGATCGAGATGGGCATTGTTCGGCTGAATCTCATCATCGACGCATTCTGCTTTCGCGTGGCTCACCGGAGTGCTGTGCATCTGACAGGCGGTTTGGTTAGGAGAAGACGCCGGTCGAGGAAGCGGAGCGGAAAGCAAGTCGGCAGGGATCTTGGATGTGTTGTCGTCAAGTTCCAAGTACGAGAGCTTTTTTGCGAGTGTGGGTAGCGGGGTTTGCGGCTCATCGATGGCAGTCTCGATCCAGTTCTCAATAAACTTGAAGTCGGCTGTTTCCGCTGCCGACGGGGTGCTGTTGAACAGGTTGTCAACGGGAAAGGTGGCTTCATGATGCTCGAAGGCAACATGATCTTCATGGTTGTCCATTATTGTAGCTGTAGTGGATGAAAGCTTGCGGAAGAAGTTTGTAGTTGACGTTTTGTTGATGAGTTGTCGTGTAAGACAAGTAATGATGAGAAAAGGCAATTAAAACGGTGTGAAGAGGAGGAACGAATGAATGAGACAAGTCGAAAGAGACCGGGGATGAGGTGCTCGTTACGCAAACAGTGTAAGGAAGAATGTCTGGGAAGTTTTGAAGGAGTTCTTTGATGAGCTGAGGGAGACTGTGGGACTGGGGTGAGGCAGCAGCGGGTGTGTCCGTTCTTCCCACCTCCTTGCCTTTATACGGGTAGGACGGGCATGATCAGAAAGCCCTCACTTGTCTGTAGCACATGTAGATTTTGGGCATACACAGCATAAGCGCCAGACAAGTGAATTTCGCAGGCGACTCGGCGATCATAGGGCTAGTAAGGCGTTGCTTAGGCAAAGCTAAGTTTGCGAGATGCAGAAGCGCCTTAATGATGCGCCGGCCTGAAGAGCGCGGACACCTTTGCGGATAAAAGGGCACATGAACGGCTGAGAATGGGAAATTCACCGGCACAATTTCGTGTCGAGGGAAGAAGAGCGGCCAGAGGTCCCGGAATGGTGATCATTAGTGCGGCAGAGATACGGGCGAGGACGGAATCTGCGACGGGAGGTTGTGCGCACGCGCGCGGCGGACTGCCGTCCGCCCGCCGATGCCGGCGGCCTCGCCGAACGAGGGCAGAGGTGAAGCCAGGTTTTGGCCACGCAACCAGGAAGGGAAACGGGCGGCTGGGCGAGGGACGAATTCATGAGGCAGGAGATCGGGCGGCAGATGCCGGTTCTACGTCCGCGTGACGCGATTGGTCCACGTCAGATTGGTGGACGCACTGCAATTCGCCTTACAGCACGCGCCTTTGGAAACGATCATTGCAGTACAGTACTGTTGTGGCTCGTCCTGAGACACAGTGATTGCCGAGAAAATCTTTTACCTCCTTTCGGCGGGAGGCCAGGCGTCAAGAACTCAAGAGTCCACTTGAGCTCCTTGTCGAGAAATCCACTCGATGCCTGCCTCCTCCTTTTTCTACGCCCCCAACTACCGCTTATGTAACCTTACTCCCCGCTGCTCGCTATAAACTACCACTACCCTCGATCGCAACCCCCGCACGTAGCCCGCCAGTCTTCTCTTGGCCCATTCCTGCGCCCAGTCCTCCGCTTGCGGTTCACGATCTCCTTGCCCGCCTTCCCTCTGGCCCGCTCCTGCGCCTGCGGTCCTCCGCTTGCGGTTCGCGCTCCACCCGCTCGCGCACGCCCTCGTCCAAACGCAATGCCGCGCGCTTCGCTTCGCCCTGTCCTCCAAGCGCAAGTCCCGCGCGCGCCCTTTCCTGCGCAGCGTGCATCCTTGGGCGCTGGGCTTACAGCATTCCTAACAGTACAGTACTGTTGCGCCTTGGATATGATTTCTACGCTACACGTGGCAATTGCGCGGACCGGCGCCCAGATCCCAAGACTGGATCATCCAAAGTGTGCGCGCACACTTTGGATGCGCGGCACCGCCCGACAGTGGCGGGCGTAGGTGGTTACGGGACCGGGGGAACGTTGGATCCAGGGATGTCTGGTGGTTCAAGTGAGACGTAGCCAGTGTCGGGGAGGTTGGGTGGGGGATCAGGAGGACGGCTCGAGCGAGACAAGCGGGGCGCACGGGCGAAGCGAGGCCGTTCGAGGTGAGCGGAAGGCGTCGGTCGGGCGGCTGGAGGAGAGGTGAAGGCGTGGGGAGGACGGTGACGACGGCAACGGGCAGGCGAATCGCGCCGATCGCAGAAGGATGAGGTCGACAGTGGGCGCACAAACGGCAGCCGTCTCGACTGGCGGCTCCCCGTGCCTACAACTGCGCGACAGGGGGCCAGCTAGACCTCGCTCCCAATTTATCAAGGGTATAAGATAGAAGCAGTGCGTAGATAGAGGCGGCATCGAGGAAGCAAGAGGCAACTTGGAGGTAAACTTGAAGACCAACATCAGACTTTGCGGCGCTCTCGATCGGTGAGGTATGGGGCTTGGATTGGCCGCAACAGTACAGTATACTGTAGAGAATTTTTGGTACAGTAGACGCCCCATCCTGCTCCTTGATTGGCTGTTTGCCGAAGTCACGTGCGGGTGTGCGGAGCACATGTCCCAGTTACTCGCTCGGTGCAACACAGAGCCGTGCATTGGACGCACGACTGGCATGGCAGGGGAAGGATGGTGCGGCGATATGCTTTCGGGAACACAGACCGCCGTAGTCAGCTAGTGTCTATCCGACCGGGGCTGGCCGCATATGAGCACAGCTCTTTTTTGCAAAAATATACAAATTAAAATAAACATTTAAAAGGCTATCTTGAACACCCTTCACGTACTTGTTTTCGGCGATAACCTCCTGCAGAACGCCAGGATAGCAGCTTTGAATACGCAGGAAGATTAAGAATTGAATGAAGATTTAGTTCCTCTTCGTCCTTTATACTGGCAGTTCTTGTTTCCATGTTATTTTACATGCGGTTTTAAGGTGATTTAAAATGGTTCTTTTCTACACATATCTAAACACGACCAGAAAGAAAATTCTATTCTGTT
Organism: Chondrus crispus; assembly: GCF_000350225.1. Lineage (NCBI taxonomy): Eukaryota > Rhodophyta > Florideophyceae > Gigartinales > Gigartinaceae > Chondrus > Chondrus crispus. The sequence continues at coordinate 173,838 of NW_005178996.1, forward strand.
GAATTCGGCACCAGTATCAACCTTGATCCGCCACAGGGTTGGTACTGTAATGGACCGATGGGCAATTTGTGGGTTCTGAAATCGGACCCAAAAAATAGAACCATTGAATACGGACTCGAAATCAAGGTCCCCGAAATTCGGTGGTCCACGCACGCGCGAGCATTTGCGTCCACGCCGGATCCCCAGAGAGCTAACATGTGCTGCACCCGATAGCGGGTTAGTCGCCTCGTAGCCATACGGATGGTATTACTGTAATACGGCAAGTATTAGACCAATTACGGGTACTCTTGTCACATAGCACGTAATGTAGGGCTGCGAGAAACCTGTGAACTTAAGCACAAAGATCCGAGCAACGACAGCATAAAAACTACAGAACACAAAAACGAGTAAACCACGACGACATCTTCCGTGAGTTTTATCAGGTTATGCCGCCCAGGACGCCAATTGCGCACCTGTGAATCTGTCACGACACCAGGACCCGAAATCACAACTTTTACTGTACCGCTCGGCGCTTGAGTTCATCGGGCTACATCAGACCTGTGTTAGAACCCTCCGGGCTATTGTGGAGCATCGCTCCGATACCCGTCGAGAACAGAAGGAATCATGGACTCCATCAGAGAAGGCACCGTCGACACGTCAAGCTATCGCATCGCATCACTCACTTCAGAGAACTACTACCTCTGGGCGCACAAAATGGAGTTCATACTTCGCGCAAAGGGGCTTTGGAACATCGTAGCTGGGACCGAACGCCCACCAACTGAAGAAGGAGATCTTGCGAAGTATGAGAGGAGGAAGGACCTCGCGCTCACGACCATCGTTCTAACCATCGATGACTCTATCAGTGCTTCAGTTATCACGCTCCGTGATGCGAACAAAGTATGGACAACACTTCGTACTATGTTCTCTACTGTCTCTGAGGCTCGTGTGGATGCCTATCTAAGCCAGTATCAGAATGCTCGCATGGAATCTGGTGAGAAGGTGCTTCAATTCTCGAACCGACTCAACGAGTTCGAGAACAAGCTAGCAGCTATTGGTCACTCTCTAACCGAATCAGAGAAGAAGCGAGCACTGCTAAGGGGACTTGATGAGCACTTCGCCATTCCTGCAGGCGTGATTAAGGCTACTGCAAAATGTTATCATGATGCTTTGGCCTATCTGGTTGCATGTGAAGTTGAACATGAAGTGGAATCCCTCTCCGGCGCTGGTACCTCCACTACCGCGCTAACCACCAGGGAAGGGACTTGCGAATTCTGCAGGAAGATCGGACACAGCAAACAGGATTGCTTCTTCAATCCTAATAGCCCGAGCTACAGGCCCCAACTGGCGAAGAAGCGCATTGACAGACGCCGGAACCGCGGTCAACCGCGGAATCAGACGCCCCGCAGGAAGAGCTACCATCAGAAACGACCAGGTGACAGCGACAGCGCCTATGTGGACATCTCGCTGGCAACTACTAAAGACCATACCAAGACTAATCTGTCTGGGACGCTACGTGAGAAGTGGTACATCGACTCCGGGGCCTCCGCACACATGTGCAACGACACTGCACTATTTGAGACACTCGAGAAATCAACTCAAAAGCACTGCGTGTCCGTCGGTACTGGAAATCCCGCGGAGGTCATTGGTACGGGATCAGTTTTATGTACGACCACAGTAAGTGGTACTACGACCACAGTACGTTTTACTGATGTGTTGTGTGTCCCAACGCTGGTATGTAACCTCATCTCTGTTAGCAGGATGAGGAAGGCTAAGCTCAAAACCACGTTCGACTCGGACAGTAATGGAGATGGTATGTGTCAAGTCACTACGAGAGACGGCAAAGTGGAGTATCTGCACGGAATTGAAAGCACTTCTGCTGGACTGTATGAAGCGGTACTGAAACCGACTGCAAAATCCTCCGACGCTGTGTTGGCAGTCTCACAAGAGCAGTGGCACGAAAGACTCGGTCATGCCAGTGAGTCGACAATGAAGAAGTCCCTTTCCCTCGTACGTGGAGTTCAGCTACAGGACGTGAAGGACTTGTTGAGCTGTGAGTCCTGTAGAGTTTCAAAGTCGACCAGAGCCCCTCGACCATTGCGTGAAGAGTCCCGCAAGACCACAAAGCCGCTCGATCTCGTGCACACGGACCTGGTAGGTCCCTTCAGGACTTCTTCGCTTGGCGGGTGCCGCTACTTTATGCCCCTCTACGACGACGCATCTGCTTTCTCGCTAATAAGATTTCTCAAATCTAAGACAGAAGCAGGAGCAGCACTGAAGTCAATGATAATGGAACTGGAGAAGCTGAAAACTGGGAGCTGGCGCACGTCATTGGTTAGGAGGGTACGGTCTGATAACGGAACTGAATTCATGTCTAGAAACCTAAAGCAATGGTTGTCCAATCGAGGCATTACGCAGGAATTCACTGCCCCGTACTCGCCGGAGTCTAACGGCAAAGCCGAGCGACTAAACAGGACCCTTCTCGACATGTCTCGCACAATGATGGTGGCTGCAGAAGACCTTCCTCACAAAAATCGGATGTGGGCAGAAGCCGTAAACTTCTCAAACTACCTTCGAAATCGCATGTTTACATCTGCCGGGCACTGCCAGGACATGACACCCTTCGAGTGTGTCACTGGCCAGAAGCCTCACCTCGCACACATTCGGAAGTTTGGAAGCAAGGCATATGCCCACATCCCCAAGGCAAAGCGACGAGGAAAGTTTGAACCTCGAGCAGACAGTGGATACTGTGTCGGCGTTGGATGTGGAAATGGGTACCGCATATTTCTACCGCAACTACATGCAGTAGTCATCTCCAGAGATGTGCAATTCGATGAAACCAAATCTACTGTACCCCCAGCTGCGGACGTAGGTCCTGCGGAGCAACATTGTGACATTGAGGAGATGCTTGACTCGGACAAACCACAGCTTATACCACCTGTATTAAACCCAGTACCAACACCTACGACTACCGATACAGTACCGCATGAGTCCACAATGGACCTGACCTACGTCCCAACTTTGCGCCGCTCCAGCCGTACAGTACGAACCCCACGCAAGTACTCGCCGGAAGACTCCGCCATGGTTCTTGCTCTCGTACATCACATGGGCAATGAAGATCCCCATGTCCCGCTTACATACAAGCAGGCGGTGGATTGCTCCGAAAGTGAGAAATGGAAAGCAGCAATGGATGAGGAAATCTCGCAGCTAAATAAGAACACATGGAAACTTGTACCGCTACCCCCTGGGAAGAAAGCAGTAAGGTCTAAGTGGGTTTACCTCAATAAGACTGATGCTCAGCAACGTGTTACTCGGCAGCGTGCTCGACTAGTCGCGAAAGGATTCACGCAGCGCTATGGGATCGATTACGATGAAGTGTTCTCCCCAGTTGCGAAGTACAGTACGGTACGATTCGTCCTCGCAATGGCAACCCAAGAGCAGCTCGAGCTGCTGCAGCTGGATGTCAAGGCGGCTTTCTTGAACGGGGAACTGAAGGAGGAGATCTATATGGAACAACCTGTTGGCTACTGTAACCCAGATCATCCAGATTTTGTCTACCGTCTTTTTCGAGCCATCTATGGTTTGAAGCAAGCCTCGAGAGCATGGCACATGCTTTGTGATACCTTTTTGAAGTCAATTGGATGTGTTCAGTCGGATGCAGACAAGAGCCTGTACCAGCTGGTGCTCAAAGGAGACAAAGTGTTCATCCTCGTCTACGTTGACGATATGCTACTCGCCGGACGGAGCATGGAAGTTTTGAGAGAAGTAGCTGAGATTATTGGCAACCGCTTCGCAATTCGCATAGAAAAGAAAGTCACTAAGTTTCTCGGTATCGTCATTGACCGATACAGCGAAAAGGGGGAGACCCATATCCACAGTGCAGCTATGATTACACACATGCTTGAAACTTTCAACATGACGACTTGCAGGAGTGTATCTAACCCCCTTGCTCCCGGTACAGTGCTGAATACAGCACAACGCAAACAGGATTCTTACAGCGAGGGCATGGACCAAAAGCCATATCGCCAACTTGTTGGCTCGCTACTGTACTTGGCGAACACCACACGTCCCGACATCGCGTTCTCCACAAGTCTTCTCTCAAGGTTCCTGGAGAGACCTTCTTCTCAACACTGGGAAGCAGCAAAGCGCGTCTTGCGCTATCTTTCGGGGACAAAAACCCTCGGCATCCGGTTCAGCCTGAACAACAAGGCCGGGCTACACGGGTACACCGACTCAGATTTTGCTGCTGACAAGGAGACACGGCGCAGCGTTAGTGGATTCGCATTCAAGTTTGCTGGCGGATCCATCAGCTGGAGAAGTAAAAAGCAGGAGGCTACCGCCCAGTCGACCCTGGAAGCAGAGTTTGTAGCTATGTCGTACGCAGCGCGCGAAGCAGTGTGGCTCCGTCGGTTGTTCAGGGAATGCTTTCCGTCCAACACTACGTTGCCAGCTACAGTAGTGTTTGGGGACAACGAGGGAGCCATGAACCTCGCTTACAATGACGTGGTGAACGAAAGGTCCAAGCACATCGCCGTCAAGTACTTCTTCTCGAAGGAGAAGGTCAAAGATGGCACCATCGTCTTCAACTACATCCAGACATCCGAAAATGCCGCTGACATCTTCACTAAGATATTGTGCGTCGCTACCCACACGGAAATGGTCCACAAGTTAGGTATGAGTCATAGTTACACATCACAGCAATAGTGGGATGCAAGGTTGAGGGGGAGTGTTGAATTCGGCACCAGTATCAACCTTGATCCGCCACAGGGTTGGTACTGTAATGGACCGATGGGCAATTTGTGGGTTCTGAAATCGGACCCAAAAATAGAACCATTGAATACGGACTCGAAATCAAGGTCCCCGAAATTCGGTGGTCCACGCACGCGCGAGCATTTGCGTCCACGCCGGATCCCCAGAGAGCTAACATGTGCTGCACCCGATAGCGGGTTAGTCGCCTCGTAGCCATACGGATGGTATTACTGTAATACGGCAAGTATTAGACCAATTACGGGTACTCTTGTCACATAGCACGTAATGTAGGGCTGCGAGAAACCTGTGAACTTAAGCACAAAGATCCGAGCAACGACAGCATAAAAACTACAGAACACAAAAACGAGTAAACCACGACGACATCTTCCGTGAGTTTTATCATATTCTGACAAAATTCCTTCTGCCCTCAAGGCAGCAGTCAAGTACGATGGCGGGGGTGTCATTTTCCTCTTTGTTGAGAAAGGGCAAGTCAAGAAAAATAAGTCGAAAATGGTTCCTCCTGTGAGAACACCGGCCAGATAAACCTTCGCCGCTAGAGACCAACTAGCAAAATTGATGGGGTAGTTTCTGAGAGCAAGGAAGTACCTTCTGCCGTTTTCAAATGTCTTATGTCGCGCTATCACTCGAAAAGACTCTCTGGCGGTCGCAAGTCGCAGCTTGGAAAACCAAGAAACACGCGTTTCTGGGGGTCTTAGAGCGAAGGACACATTTTTAAGTTGAACTTTTCAAACTGCTTGCATCAAATCGATCATTTCTGCAAACTTTCACTCAGCATCTTTGCTCATCCCATAGCTTCGAGCATCTCTCTGCTCTTCTCTTAAAGGGAAAGAAGTCGTGGAATAGTGGTCCAGCACGCAAGTCCGCAATACTCCTCCGTCCATATTTTCTACTGAAATGAACCATCTTGCTTCTCGGGCATCTGATTCTCCTCTTGCGTCTAGCAAGGGGACAAATTGGCGACAGGACAATCGCATAGTAGATGGATGTAAGGACAATAGATGTATACGGGGCAGCAGTGGATGCCCTGCCGCATAATGCTCTTTTCCGAAATTGCATTGTCAACATTGCCCTAATCCAAAGCTCTTTTGCATTCCGTCTCACAACGTTTCATGATCTTTTTCGTGATTTTTGAAGCCCTGTCCCCTACGCATACTCTCTTTTGCACCAGATATCCGAGTAGGGCATTCTGTTACAATATGGTGTGAAGCATTGTCGTCCTTGCCACAACTTCCGCTATGGCATGTGGAGTGACAGTTGGATTATCTATGTCATGTATCAAGTAAGGGGAGATGAGCTAAGACGATATTGTCATTACCGCCAACACCAAAACATCTGTGCATCTCTCGTTAGATTTGTTGCCAGCGCTATACAATTTTATAACGAGCAGCTACTTGAGAATAGTATAAAGGTAGGCGATCAGGTAACTACAGTAAAAACTCAAGCACGAACCCACAAGCCCAGCCGAACCCGTTTTACATTCTCACGCTGCAACCCGCAATAGACAGAATCGTCGAAGCGAAGTCGAAACAGCTTACGGAAGTAATTTGATTGAGCTGAAGCGACGACGGCAGGGATATGGTTTACGACGGCATCTCATTGCAAGGGTGCATTGGAGAACATACGTCGTGACAAAGACAGCAACAAGAGCCAACTTGAGACTTCGCATGCGAACCACATTGTAGAGGCGAGCAACATCAATGTGCTGGATTTAGCTGCGGCGAATCATAAACGGCAACTCAAGTACGCGTTTTATAGAAAAATAATCAAGCTGTGATGACGTACCATTTCATACATGCATGGCGCTATACTGTACTCATTGTGGGGCCTGCGTTCATAGAGTGATACCGTCGTAATGCCAAGTTATGTCTCGCTTGGGCGACAACTCACCAATCAGAAAAATTCGACCGAGCGAAACTATAGTGTTGTATCCATCAGCGACCTCTTAAAATATTTTATTTCCGACTCTTTTCGAAAAAGACCATATCTGACATTTTGTATGCATTGTGGTGTACGTAGTTATGTAACGGTTGAAGGACAAGCACAGTATGTATGTCTTTGTAGTTTTACTTTTTATAAACATACTGCGCGTGGCTTTCCCGAATGGGCTGGCTCCTCCATTCTTTAAAAGGATGGCATAGAACTACAACATAATTTCTATGCCATACCTAAAAGAATTGTCAAAGGAGGAGTACAGTATCCACTAGTACTAAAGAGGATGGTCGGGGAGATTGAAGGCAAGGACATAAGCGATTGTATGGAGATTAGTTGTAGAGTGAAAGGATAGTTTATTATAGTCTAGCAGGTACTGTATTGTTCTAAGTTTCAGCTACGATTTCTATAAAAGGCGCGGCGTTCGGACGGGGAAAGCAAAAGGGGTCAGGCACAATCACTCACTAACCCTGAGAGCCACCCAACCTGCAACCCCAAGTGTGTCCAACTTAAGAACCGGTTCGCAAACCATTCAACACACGTAAATCACTCTGTTCATTTTAATAACCCTGCGCACCGCTAAAAGTGGTAGCATCGCCAAATCGATCTAAGCCTATTTTTTACCAAAAAATTTCCAGTGTGCGAAATCAACACCAACAGCGCAGATTCCACACGTGGCACAGGCAGCATCAATAGCGAGCCGGAGCCCATTATCGTCGAAAAACAAGGCGAAATTCAAGCTCAGAGCCAATCTACCTCGGCTAACAAGGCAACACCGCTGCCCGCTGAAAAAGAGTTACTCCTTAATATTGCTCTGGAAAAGGGTGAGCTCGACGGTGGGGCTACCTTCGAGCTACCGTCGGCTAACGCAGGACCGAGTGGAGAGAAGTGCTCCACTTGTCAACTTAACAAGCCGTACAACCAATCGTGGCCGGAGCACAACCGGTTTGAGTCCCATATAAGGCACCTCATTTTAAGCCGTGGATTTGGCCCTGCTGTGGAAAACCTTAACCGCGAGCACTCTAATATCCTTACAATAAAGTGCGATTTTTGTCATACGAACTACAGGAACGCCTTATTGTTCAACGCGCATAAGGTTGAAGACGAGCACCGCCGCCGTGTCAAGGAACTACATCGACTAGTACACTTGGCATCGAGCAAGGGCGTGATTGGACGTTGGACAAAGGTTACTAAACCGAGAAAAACGAACCCCGGTGTACTATCGAAGACCTTGGGGCACTTCAAGAAATACTCCAAACGTTTAATTTAGAGGTATTGACTACAGTAGAAATTTTGCATTAAAAAATTGCCTTGTTTGAAAATTTCAAAATTGTCTACTGCACACTATGGAGCCAGATTCAATAATCCAAATGCAAAATGAGATCAGCTCTCTCCGCCAGCAAGTAGCTCAAGCTAATCAGTCATTACAGGAGCAAATAGCTCAGACAAATCAAGCTGTTGCTATCGCCACCCAATCTATTTCTAACGTAAATACCACGAATAGCAATAGCAATAGCCTTTTGTTAAAAATTGGCAAACCTGAAAAACTCAACAGTGAAAATGCCCGAAGCTGGTTGAAAAGTATAGCAAATATTTTTGCAGCGCACAGCAATACAATCGATGACAATACGAAAATCAACTCTGCCGTAAGCTATATGACGGGTGCGGGACTACAATGGTGGGAGTTAGCAAACCTAAATGACAATTCTATAACATCATATGATGAGTTTCAAAAAGAACTATTAAACTATTTTGAACCTGTGAACAGAGAGTTGACCGCAAGAAAAATGTTGAGTGATCTAAAACAAATGGGCAAGTTAACCTTAGCCCGGGAATATAATAGAGAGTTCTCAAGATGGCTCTTGCAGATCCCAAGTATGACATATGCCGAACAGATATTCCACTACAGCCAGGGACTTAAGACCCGCACAAGAATCGAGGTCGAGCGGGCGGAACCACAATCATTACAAGACGCTATGAAAATTGCGGACAGACTTGATAGTCTCTTCAATAGTGGTCAAAACTACTTTGGATTCGCAAGATCAACACCTAATTTCTCCTCTGCGCCTACACCAATGCAAATTGGGGACATGCAACCGCGCAGAAGTACGAAACTGTCCCCAGCAGAAAAATCGCGAAGAACTGAGCATAAGTTATGCTTCGTCTGTGGTAAACAAAACTGCATAGCCAGAAACCACTACAACAATCAGAGGCCTAGACCTAATGCGTTCACCCAAAAGAAAAACTAGTTGTTCCGTTAAATGAAGTCGGCACATTGGCGGATAAATGTACTATAACCGAAGACAAAACTACAAAAACACAAAAAAATGATAAAAACAAAAAGACAAAAAGAAGCAGTATTCAAGAGAGAACAACGGTAAAGAGTCCGTCAAAGTATGTACATTCTCACCATACAAGAAGAGAAGAAATACAAAGAGGCAAGCTCTACTAGTATTCAACGGGGAGGTGCAAGATGCAACCGACAATTCCCGTTGCACTGTTCTAGTAGACAGTGGGTGCGAAGAAATAGTAATATCAAAGGCATATGCAAAGAAATTGAAGTTGAGAAAGGAGAATACTAACCTGAGTGCAGAACTATGGGACCGAATACTTGTTCCTATGGAACGGTGTTGCGAGAACCTTATCATACGGATTAGGGAAGCTACCATTACCGTACGGCCATACGTGGTAGACTGGATTGCTTACGACTTAATCCTAGGCAAAGCGTGGTTATCCGAAGCCAACCCTTTAATCGATTGGAAAATGAACCGTATGCTCCTTAAACAGGAAGAAAGGTTAATAACTCTGGACGCAGAGGCTCATAAGCATGAGGAAGCCCGCCTGACATACATGCTTACGAGTAAACAGTTCGTGAGGTTAGCGAAAAAGCAGAAAAGCACCATATATCATGTCGTATTGAAACCTTCTCAAGAGGAAGGAGAAAATACTATGGAGAGTAGTGAAAAGAACGATTACATGAAACAGTTAGACAGACTCCTGGGAGAATACAGATGCGTATTCCCGCAGGATCTGCCTAAAAGATTGCCTCCGAAAAGATCCGTTGAAATGAGAATAGACTTAGAAATGGATGCAAGACCCAAAACGGGTCCCATCTATAAACTTTCAAGAAAAGAGCTGGAAGAAATGAAGAACCAGCTAGAAGAAGCCCTTGAAAATGGATTCATACGCCCAAGTATAAGTCGTTGGGGTAGCCCTGTCCTGTTCACTCCAAAGAAAGACGGTGGCCTAAGAATGTGCATCGATTATCGAGCACTCAACAAACAGACTATTAAGAACCAAGTACCCTTACCGAAAATCGATGAAGTATGGGATCAAGTAGGAGGATCGAAATACTTCTCCACCATTGATCTAAGATCGGGGTATCATCAAATAAGGTTGAGGGATGCTGATATTCAAAAGACAGCATTCCGGACTAGATATGGTCAATACGAATACCTAGTAACGCCCTTTGGATTAACAGGGGCTCCAGGATGCCTCCACACACTCATGAACAATATCTTCAGACCACACTTACATAAGTTTGTCCTTGTCTACTTAGACGACATTCTTATCTACAGTAAAACGAAAGAGGATCATCTGAACCATCTTAGGACAATACTGCAAATATTGAAGGAGCATCAACTATACGGAAAGCTTTCAAAGTGTAAATTCCTTTGTCATAATCTTGAGTACCTTGGCCACATAATAAGTGAGAATGGTATTCAAGTGAACCCAAGGAAGATTGAAGCTGTTCAAAAATGGGAAGCTCCTCGTAATGTAAAGCAAATTCAAAGCTTTCTTGGTCTTTGTAACTACTACCGGAGATTTGTAAAGGACTTTGCGACGATAGCAACTCCTTTATCTAATCTAACAAGAAAAGGTACACCTTTTCAGTGGGGGCCATCACAAAAAGGAGCATTTGAAGAACTGAAGAGCAAACTAACAGAGGCTCCCGTACCTCGATACGCAGATCCCAGTTTACCGTATGAAGTAACTTCTGACGCATCTCAAACAGATGTTGGTGCTGTCTTGACGCAAACTGACGAAACAGGATGCCGCCCAGTAGCATACGCTTCACGGAAACTGAATAAAGCAGAACAAGGATACAGTACACATGAAAGGGAACTTCTTGCTATTGTGTACTCTTTACAAACTTAGAGACCATACCTACACGGCTCAAAGTTTAAGATACTGACTGACCATCACCCATTGAAATACTTGGATTCACAACGAACCTTATCCCGAAAACAAGCCAGATGGGTTGAATTCATGCAAGAGTTCGACTACCACATTGATTACATCAAGGGAAAGCAGAATACAGTAGCTGATGCATTATCGAGACAGTACTAGGAAGTGCACCAGACATCAGCCAGTGTTGTGAAACAGTTGATAGCATTTACACTAGTAAAGGTGGATGAAAATATTCTCAAAAGCCTTGAACGAGAGTACAGAAAGGACCCCGATTTCAAGAATGCGTTTGAAACCCAACCTGCTCCGTTCAGTAAGAACAAAAACCGCCTTTACTTTGAGAATAGGCTCTGTATTCCGAAAGGAAAGATCAGAGAAATCGTGTTGCACGACAATCACGAATCTCTCTTTGGTGCACATCGAGGATTCAAAAAGACCTTACAATATGTCAGGAGACATTTATATTGGCCTAGCATGAACAAAGAACTACACGAATACATCAAGACATGCCCAAAGTGTCAAGAAGCCAAAAGCCTAACCCAGAACAAAGTGGGAAAATTCAGACCATTTCCGCTACCACTAAAGAAATGGGAACAGATATCTATGTACTTCATATTCGACCTCCCGAGGACAAATACGAACAAAAGTGCTATACTTGTTGTTGTGGACAAACTCTCGAAACACACGCATTTTGTTCCAATTGAATCAAACCATACTGCCAAAGATACAGCAGAGGTGTTCTACAACGAGATATACAAACATCACGGTCTTCCAAGAAAGATAATATCAGACCGTGACACAAGATTCACAAGTACTTTATGGAAGGAAATCATGAAGCTACTACGAGTCAAGTTAAACTTATCAACCGCCTTCCATCCTCAAACTGATGGACAATCAGAAAGGGCATTCAGAACATTGCAAGAAATGCTACGTTGCTTTGTTAGCTATACGCAAAGAGACTGGAGTAAACACCTACCAGGACTCGAGTTTGCGTACAACAATCACATAAGTGACACAACCAAACAAACTCCTTTTTTCCTAGAGTATGGCCAGCACCCACTCTCTGTTTCTGACGTCCTCCACTCTGATGGATCAGAAACACCTACTGTGACCACACAAAGGTTTTTGGAGAACATAAGAAGAGCTAATGAAATAGCAAAGCTGTCCATCACAGCTTCGAACGAACGAAACGCCCAACAAGTCAACAAACACAGAAGAGATCATTCATTTCACCTAGGAGACCAAGTAATGCTCTCGACGAAGAACTTACCACTCAAGACAGGAAGAAGCAAAAAGTTATCACCGAAGTACATTGGACCATTCGAAGTCATCGACATCCTAGCGTCCGGAAACGCATACAAGTTGCAACTACCAGAGAAATATCAAAACCTTCATCCTACATTCCACATATCTCTTCTCAAGCCATACTACAATGATCAACATAGAAGAACTATCGGTCGCGAGTCTGCATTTCAGACCGAAGACAAGATGCCGCCTACAATTGACCTCATTTCCCACCGCAACACTCAAGACTTTATCGATTTCTTAGTATCAGAAACTCAGGAAACATACTTCAAGACAAATGGATTGACGAACAAGACCTTCCAAGCCACAAGCCTTCTATTCAACGTTACTTCGACTCCATCACCTACTACCCACCTCCAAGCTTATTTGAGGACGAATAACCATCTTAAAGGGGGAGGAGTTGTAACGGTTGAAGGACAAGCACAGTATGTATGTCTTTGTAGTTTTACTTTTTATAAACATACTGCTCGTGTCTTTCCCGAATGGACTGACTCCTCCATTCTTTAAAAGGATGGCATAGAACTACAACATAATTTCTATGCCATACCTAAAAGAATTGTCAAAGGAGGAGTGCAGTATCCACTAGTACTAAAGAGGATGGTCGGGGAGATTGAAGGCAAGGACATAAGCGATTGTATGAAGATTAGTTGTAGAGTGAAAGGATAGTTTATCAAAGTCTAGCAGGTACTGTATTGTTCTAAGTTTCAGCTACGATTTTTATAAAAGGCGCGGCGTTCGGACGGGGAAAGCAAAAGGGGTCAGGCACAACCACTCACTAACCCTGAGAGCCACCCAACCTGCAACCCCAAGTGTGTCCAACTTAAGAACCGCTTTGCAAAACCATTCAACACAAGTAAGTCACTCTGTTCATTTTAATAACCCTGCGCACCGCTAAAGGTTTCAATTAGGAAGACCAGTTCCGACTAAAATGTATGCTATTTTCCAACTGTACGGAAAATGACTATTTTAGCAAGTCAGGGCGGGCAGGCGCCCACTAAATTTGAAGACTGTTTCTCTTAACCTCCTTCCTCTTCGCCTCCTTCCCCTTCTCCTCCTTCCTCTTCGTCTCCTACCTCCCTCTCCACTTCCCCCCTACCCTCCTCCCTCTCGCCCCCTTCCCCTTATAACATCACAAACATTTCCATTGACACCTCAGAAGTTGCTCCAGAAGGACAACAAAATGGTTCACTTTCAGAGGGCGTCGTGGAAAGTTTAACACCCTACCCAGCCACTGCAGTCTCGGATGCTCCTAATTCTAATCATACCAACAGGGACGTTGAAAGGGAGTGCAGGCCTCCTGTATGATTCGGAGATGACACAGGGGTAATCTAAAGGGACAACAATACTGCTCTTCTGGTAGTCGGTGACAGAGACAAAGGTCACGTTATCCCAAACAGCCTAAGAGAATCCACGCTGATAAACGATAGTGAAAATGGCTCAATGGTGTTGATGAGGAAGTCGCAGAACTAAAAGTAAAGGTGCATGGTAAATCGAGCAAATGCCACCAGGGGTGAGGACAATGGACTCCAAATTTGTGTTCGCATCGAAACACAAAGCTGACGGATCAGTGGACAAGTACAGTGCAAGGATATTGGCCAAAAGATTTCAGGAAGAGAACGGTGGAAATGTGTACTCCTCTGCTGTTGATTTTGCATCGGTAAGGCTAGAACTCGCTCTCATGGGAAGAGTGGGTGGTGAAGTACACCAGATGTAATGGTACGATTGTGAAGATCAGATGACTGGCTAACTTTTTGACTCGTTACCCCTCGATTCTCTTTTTCTTGAAGTTCTGTGTGTTTTATTTTCTTAGAGTTGCTGCCCGAGATCCAACTTATACTACTGGGCATCTGCAGATGTGGTCTCAGTGCGTTCCAGATCATGTGAGGTAGATGGCCTCAATTCTGCTGAATTACGGAAATCAATACAGTAGCTTGTTGGTTAGGGCCATTGACTACGGGTCCGATAACACCGAATCCAATTTAGCCATGGTGTCACTACAGAACAGTGCTAACGTATTACGTGATCCACTCGTAGAACCATAGAGGAAAAGTGAAGGTGTAGGGCTATTATCAGCAATTGCCACAATTACACAACAAGATGGACGTGAAATCAGAATTCTGAAATGGTAAGTTCGAGAATGATGAATGCATTTTTCTCAATACACGCAAAGGGTTGGAACTGGGATTGAAGCCCGGATGCACTTTGAGGCTAAACAAAGCGCTGTACGGATTGAAGGAGTCCTCGAAGAGGTGGAACAAAAACTGGAACGGGGCCATGCTTAATCTCGGCTTTGGAAAACTTAAGATCGATGAATTTTTTTACTTCCTGAAACATAATTTGCTGCATGGTTTGGGTGCTGTTATATGTCGAAGACGTCCTGGTGATGGGATTGAGTGTGGAAGTTTTGGAACACACAAAGCAATTGATGAAATCTGCCTTTGAGATGACTGATCTTGGTATTACCAAGTTCTTCCTGGGAGTTGAGTTCATATTTGGGGAACATGGAGTAACACTGCGACAATCCTTTTTCATTCGACAGATACCGGATAGTTTCGGTATGCTTGAATGTAAACCAGCAATTACACCTCTCCCAGTTGCAAGTAAGACGGCCAAAGGAAGGTGATGTTTTACATCGCACTACGTATGCACTTGGGAAGTGTTATGGTTTTTATGGTGGAGTAATTTAGTAAAGTACTACTGTAGTATCCGTAACAGTATCTTTTGGGGATAGTGATATATGTAATGATTCATATTTCGGCTAACACTAGGGTAATGTGGGGTTATCTGATCTCGGATGGTCAGGATAATTCGTAAGGCGCTTCGGGAAACTAATTCGGAGGCTTCAGTCAAAAACAGGTGACGACAGGCATCCGGCGGCGAAGTCTAGACAGATTGCAAAAGAGAAACCCCTCAAATTCCGACTTTCGGAGCTCTTGCCGATAAGCATACATATCGGCTACGGCGCACTAAGAATAAAGAAAAGAGGTCATCAAGACCAAAGGAAAGCAAGAGCCACTCCGGGAGTTTCAGGAGCACCCAGGGTATAGGTACAGTAGTAGAGGTATTCATCAGTGGCATTTCCGAAGAAATCGGAGCTCCGAATTTGCTTGCGTATCAAAGTTTGGAATCGACCTCAACGCCAACCGACTTCAAGCCCGTCAGAAGCAGTTTCATAGCCAGACTTCGGACTGCTTTTAAGCAAATTCAGAAGTGACTTCTCGTCACATGCAATCGGTCTTGCTCCATAGTAGTAAAGAACGAGCATCCACACAATAACTCCAGCGGCAACGAAGATCATCCACGACGTCGGTATAACCCACCATAAATTGACGGTGGTTATATTCACATCATTGACAGGAACTTTCATACGAGTTCGAGTTTCCACTGCGTACGCAGCTCCAAAGACGGCCCTTTCGATGTCTCTCGAAATCCGGGTATGTATGTGTGCCCAGTCCGCAATGTCTTCTCTACGTACTCCGATTTTCCGACATCTCACGGATTGTTCGGAAGTCACGTTGCCTCTCAACACTTGTGAGCCGCAAATCCATGCCTTATCGTTGACGTAAGCTATTCCTTCACAAGACTCATATGATATAGGGTTCCCGTCTCTATAAGGACCAGAGCACACCAACTCAGCATTTTCACATTGAAGTATTGACAAAGATCTGCTTCTCACTGGTGTCTCCTTACATTTTCCCACTGCAACAACAATATCTTCATAAGAGAGCGCAAGAGTTTTGACGTAAACTCCAGCGGTATACTTGTTGTAGCAGAGACCATCGATTACAGAACTGAAACGGACCTCTCCGTCCTCAGATCCGGCGCACTGCATGTAAACTTCTGAGGCATTGAACAACCTTTCAATAGTCAAGTCAGTTAGAATGCCCGGTTGGCGCACAGTTACATCCCTTTCAACTAGTGTTGTCGTTGAACGTCCTTGCAACCCAAAGTTACTCAGGAAAATTGCAATTAAAACTGATAGGCGAAGCAAAATCAGTAAGATGCGACATCGACCAGATTTCATTACTATTCCTCCGCCGATATGAGGTACGGAGAATGGAAGAAGGGAGATTTCGTCCACTTGACGCACTCGAGAGTGGTTGTACATTCCCGATATTCTTGATGTAATGTGCATAATGAGCGCAATGAGAAGGATATCGAAAACGAGGAAGTTCAGTGAGGTGGTGATTTCAGAGGCAACCGGAATATCAGCTGAAAACATTGTACCTCAGCCTTCGTCTCTCTCTACGCCCCCTCGCGTTTTATCCCAGTTGACGATTGAGGCTACACTGTGAATAAAGGCACAACAACTTGAAGCAGAAGTCCCTTTATATACATGTTCGCATCTGCAGTTGACGAAATTTCTGTCCAGGACATGTCCGCAGTCGGTTCAGGGAACATTTCTGTCAAGGAAAAGACAGATGAACGTAAGAAATGTTGGGCAATCCTATGCCCACTTTCCATTTCTTCTTCTCGCATTCTAGTCTCGGGAGCATTGCTGTAATTGTATCATATTCAGCATCGGAAGTATTTGGGCTTTGAGTTTAGTGCCATTAGAATACATAATTCAGGCACATGGAATATATATTTTACCAGGTTTATGAGAAGCGGATGTTTCTGTTTGATTTTCTTTGAAAAGAAAAATCATTTTGAACCAGTGCCTTTCTGTTCAAGTTGTGAGTTTTAATACAGCATCCAAAAAAGGCAGGTATATGAAGATTACAATATGTTCGCTTGAGTACCATTTGGACTCTCACTCTGCTTCTGAAGTGGCAGACGAAATATCGACAAATGAGTTTGCGCTTCTGCTCAAGTATCTTATTCTTGTAGGGGAAGCGTCGCAATAGTGCTCCTGGCATGCCCAGACGAACTCCCCTCGCCCCTCCTCTTTTGTGCATACATTAATATTAGCTTGTGGTTGCTTTCTTCAAAGCTAAGCCTTGCGCAGTACCTTGTACGTAAAACCATGTTTTCCTATCGTGGAAGTATTACATGAAATCCCTTGAGGATGGATCGCACCAATCACGAAATAGGAACCAAAAAGGCAATGGCTTGACGCTGCCGAACAGGACATCTGAAGAATTCGAGAATGTTAGTACAGTACAGTATCCCACCAATAGATTGTCACGGCGCCTGAGTGACGCGTAATGACGAAATGTATGATATTCGGACTACTTGCGAGTGCTCCATGCTTTCTGCCATCCCGAGGGTATACTACACTACGTTGCATGATCCTAGTTGCATATTGTGGTGCATTGTATACGTCATTGTGACTTTAGCAGAGCAGTGGCTATTGGAAAAATATGATAGGCGACGATCAATAATGCGGGATATTCTTCTGTCATATTTACAGAAAGCAGAACTATCATCGTACTGAGATCGGGGATGCAACTCTGACGACAAGTGGGAATTGCTCCATTACTTTCCAATGCATAGAACCCCTTCGTGTTCTTCTTCGAATGCGGGCAAATTGGTATACACAACCATGTTGCTATTGGTGTAACCTATCCAAATCCTCTTACGCGCACGGCTCTCTTCATTTAAAGATGGCAGTGGCGAATTTGTTGAGGAAGTCACGGATATCACCCTTAATCTGAGGGCATGGAGAAGAGGCGGGATGTATGGAACATTTTGGTTTGTCACGTGCAGGTTTGCTATTTACATGGTTTTGAAACGGCCTTGCTGTTCTTTCATACATGCTACATGATTTGTAAACATGGTATTCGTACAGTGTGACCTCAGCGTGATCATGCAGCCCCTGCATGGGTGTTTTCTTCTGACGGCGAAAGGCATGCTATCGTCGAAGGTCCAATACTGATGTGGCAGGGAGACATGGTTTCGTGTGTGGTGCTGAGCCTTAAAGGTTTTCCTCATTGGTGCCGACATGCGCTACAAGATATAGGCACATCAACCACGTACTCGCGACAATGATTTCGTTATCGTCGGGCACTCAAGTTGTAGCTTTTCGAAGAAAATGTGACATACCGTTTGAAAGTGGAAAACCCCCCAAGATGTCACAGCGATGAAGAGTAAAACTTTGTGTTCCACACGAAATAGCGCAACCGCTTCTTGTTCAGGCAGGGAGTTCCTCATATGGCGCGCATGGCAGCTCTCTAATACTGATGCGAAGTATATGGCTTCGGGAGGATTCTGCATGCAAGAGGAATACGCATCCCACTAATACTAAATACTGCCATAAAAGCAAACAA
This sequence comes from Chondrus crispus, assembly GCF_000350225.1. Lineage (NCBI taxonomy): Eukaryota > Rhodophyta > Florideophyceae > Gigartinales > Gigartinaceae > Chondrus > Chondrus crispus. The sequence continues at coordinate 192,215 of NW_005178996.1, forward strand.
CGTATACACACGCAGACAAGTGCAGTTGTACAGTATATACAGTACAGTAGTTGAATGCCTTTCGACTCGCCTGCCCCAGCTCAGCCCGGCTGAGTTTCTTGATCAGCAGCACGAACAATTTTCTACAGTGCTGTATAAGAAAATCTTCCACCTCAGCACAGTGCGGTGGACTCCGTTATGGATGAGTTATGGACGCTTGGATGCACATGGGCGTTCTCAAAAAGTCGCAAGTGCGATTCCGTAATCCACGATGTCAACTGGAGACAACATACATGTGTAACGTACCTGATGTCCAGTTTTTTTCGGTATAAATATCGACGTCTACTGATTTCCGGCGTCTCTGCAGGAGCAGTCTCATTTCAGCACCGGGTGCAATGGTTCATTACGTATCCCACGGGGTGCTATTTTATTGGTGTTAATCTGCACGCATGGAACCAACGAAGGAAATGGATATGATAAATCAGGCTTGCGATTCTCGAAATGGGAATCTGAAATTCGGGGTTGATATCGTATACATGGCATATGCGCCAAATACAGTATCCTGCCAGCGGCCATCGTTTTTGCTTTATCGAGAGGCACCTAGCTGGAGCATTAGGAATGAAGTAGCTCTGCATTAGCGATATAAGTAGATACGTTTGCGGATAGATATCAAAAGAAACAACAACGAACAAAAAGAACAGAACAACACAGTGCTTTAATTGCGCAACCAAATCCTAGTGCAACTAGTCCGGCATAGTCGAAGGCTCGAGAGGGCGTCAAGCATTGACAACCGAGCAGTGAGGAGACTGTTGAACCACGCGGCGACATACTTCGCGTTTGAATCTTAGAACCTCGCGCACGGAATCAGCCTATCCAACTCGGCACCCCTGTCTCCGGGCAACGGTGACTTGTTGCATCCGCTGCCCTTCGGTAGTCTACCTTCCTGCTGTACGCGGCCCGTTTGTGGACAAACCGGAGAGACCAACTCCTCCCGACAGTTCCTCTCGTAAGCGGCACGCGCTCTCGGAAGGGTCGGCTTTTCAAGATCTGACTCGACATTGAAGTCAGACATATATTTACGTCGGTAAATATTCTACCAACGCAGAGAACAAATTGTAACGGTTTTGACAATTGGTGATATATTGCGAATCAAGGAAGTCGTTACCACCCTGTTTTCGAATGCCCTGTAGATAGCCTGTCACTATATGCGGTCTGTCTTATCGCCACCACATGTAGGAATAGGGTGCGTGCTTACAAGGAGGGAAAAAGAAATATTTGGTACTTTTTATTTAGCAAATTTCGAACTTGCTCTTTTCCATCTTTCTCGTGGAGGGCTATTGACCTAGCATTTTGTTTGAAAATTTTGGTTCGTACATGTATTGAATAAAGCTAGCCTCCTTCATTTGTATAAAAAGTAGTTCGAGAGCATGTGCCAAGTTCATGGGCGGAACGAAGACTAATGTGTTTGTACACTAGAGCTTCAGATGGTGGGGAAAAGTGTGGCAGCATAGAAAACCTCGCACTGTGTGTCAGAAATTCACAGTCGCCGGAAATAAAACGACCTTGATGACCCACTGTCCCGTCTTGCACAAGCACAGGTCAACCTCAGCATTAACAATTTTTGGATCTTAAAAATTGTGTGTAATTTGAAGCGAAAGCCCGATGGAGGATTAGACGGCATTCCTCAAAGGTCGGTGGAACAACATGAACTGGGAGTATGTAGCGGAACATGTGTTTGTAAGGTACAGAGTACGAAAACGCTCCACATACCCTGGCCCATTCCAATGACAAAAGGAAAAGTTCTGTTGAAATGGTGGCGATACTCCGCCAACAAGGCCATGAAAATGAAGATTCACCACAGCTGTAGTTCTTCGTCATCCAAAAACTAAGGCTAACAGTACCAAGACGAAACATCTAGTGTCACGCAATATTTCCCGAATCGTAGAGCACGCCACAACCATGGATCATGAGAGGAGGGGCATCTGCAGTGTGCGCTACTCATCTTCTCCGACGTGCCAGAGTAACCACGTACACCACAATACATACAAAATGAGCTCAGATATGGTATTTTTCGAAAAGAGTCGAAAATAAAATATTTCAAAGAGGTCGCTGATGGATACAACACTATAGTTACGCTCAGTGGAGTTTTTCTGATTGGTGAGTTGTTGCCGAAGCGAGACATAACTCGGCATTACGACGGTATCACTCTATGAACGCAAGCCCCACAATGAATACAGTACAGCGCCATGCATGTATGAAATGGTACGTCATCACAGCGTGATTCTTTCTCTATAAAACACGTACTTGAGTTGCCGTTTAGGAATCCCCGCAGCTAAATCCAGCACATTGAAGTTGCTCGCCTCCACAAGATGGTTCGCATGCGAAGTCTCAAGTTGATTCTGGTTGCTGTATTTGTCACGACGTATGTTCTCCAATGCACTCTTGCAATGAGATGCCGTCGTAAACCGTATCCCTGCCGCCGTCGCTTCAGCTCAGTCAAATTACTTCGTAAGCTGTTTCGACTTCGCTTCGACGATTCTGTCGATTGCGAGTTGCAGTGTGAGAAAGCCCTGCTCGGATATCTGATGCAAAAGAGAGTATGTGTAGGGGACAGGGCTTCAAAAATCACGAAAAAGATTATGAAACGTTGTGAGATGGAGTGCAAAAAAACTTTGGATGAGGGCAATGTTGACGATGCAATTTCAGAAAAGAGCATTATGCGGCAGAGCTTCGCACACTGCTGCCCCACATGCCTCGTATGTATTCCCCATGTTGGATGCTTTTGTCCTGTCGCCACTTTATCCCGTTGCTAGACACAAGAGGAGAATCAGATGCCCGAGAAGCAAGATGGTTCATTTCAGTAGAAATTTTGGACGGAGAAGTATTGCGGACTTGGGCGCTGGACCACTATTCTATGACTTCTTTCCCTTTACGAGAAGAGCAGGGAGATGCTCGAAGCGATAGGCTTGAGGAGCAGAGAAGCTGGGTTAAAGTTGGGAGAAATGATCGATTTGATGCAAGCAGTTTGAAATGTTCAACGTAAAAATGTGTCCTTTGCTCTAAGACCCCCAGAAACGCATGCTTGTTGGTTTTCCAAGCTGCGACTTGCGATCGCCAGGGAGTCTTTTCGAGTGACAGCGAGACATGAGACTTTTGAAGACTGCAGAAGGTACTGCCTTGCTCTCAGAAGCTACCCCATCAATTTTGCTAATTGCTCTCTCGCGGCGAAGATTTGTCGGACCGTTGTTCTCATAGGGGCAACACTTTTCGAAATTTTTTTTCTTGACATGCCCTTTCGACAAGAAGGAGAAATATACCCCCGATACCTTACTTGAATTCTGCCTTGGGGCCAAAAGGAACTTTGTGAGGATAGCATTTTTATTCCTGGTCGTGTTTAGATATGTCTGGAAAAGAAGCTTCTTAAACCACGATGAAACCGCATGTAAAATAACATGGAAACAAGAACCGCCAGTTTGTAAAAGGACGAAGAGAAACTAAATATTCATTCAATTCTTAATCTTCCTGTGTATTCAAAGCTGTTATTCTGGCGTTCTGCAGGAGGCTATTACCGAATGTGGTGCAAGGAACGATGGTCCGATGTTAACTGAGGCTAGAGGTCGGTGCACTAAGAGGAGCGGCGGCGGAGCGACAGAGGCGTCGTCTCTGGGGTGGACAGCTGGCGTGCGTGTGCGCGTGTGACAGGTGTACATGGGAATCGTGACAGGAATCATGACAAAATTAGAGGCAAAGCGACCATACAGCGACAGAAACCAGACATGGGAATCATGACACTCCCCCCGTCGCTGTGTGGTCGCGGCCTGGATGAGTAGGCGGGGGTGGGGGTGTGACTTTGATTTGCGCCGTGAGGTTGCGGAAGGGGTCGGTCCTGAGCGGCTTGGTCAGGATATCGGCGAGCATGTCCGCGCTGGGGACATGGGACATTTTGATGTGTCTTTTCTTGGCGTGTTGCGATAAGTAATGGTGACGCAGGTCGATGTACTTGCGTCTTTTCGTGGGGCCGGTGTTGTGGGCGACCCGGAGGGCGGACTGGTTGTCCATGAAAAAAGGGCTGGGGCTGGGGCTGACCATGCGCATGTCGACGAGAATCCTGCGAAGCCATGCGGTTTGTTGTACTGCCGCTGTGGCTGCGATATACTCCGTTTCGCAGGTGGAGAGGGCGGTTATTTTCTGCTTGAGGGAGCCCTAGCAGATGGGTGTGCCGTTGTACAGGTGGACGATGCCTGAGATCGACTTGCGATCTGTGACGTCTGCGGCATGGTCGGCATCGGAGTACGTGGTAAGAAGGGATGCTGATGAAATAGGATGTGCGGCGGGTGTGTTAGGGTGCAGCTTGTGCTGCGCGGCGGGAAAAAATAACCCGTAGTTGGGCGTGTGTCGAAGGTAGCGCAGAAGGTGCTTCAGAGCGTTCCAATGGCGCTTTGTAGGAGCCTTCGAGGCGACCAAGAGACGATTCACGACGAAATAGATGTCAGAATGGGTCAAGTCTGCGATGTAGCGCAGATCACCAACTATTTGTTGGTACTCTTTGGCCTGCTTGTTCAGGGATTCGTCCTCGGGGGTGGGGCCGTGCAATCGAATGCTGTCTTGGTACGGGGTTAGTTTGCTGCTTGCGATGTGCATCTCGCATTTGCGGAGGATGGTAGCTATCGTGGTGGGCCGGCAGATATGGCGGGCGCCGTCGCGTGATTTGTGGACAGTCCATCCGAGCAGCGTCTTGGGTTCCCCTAAGCGTTTTATGGTGTACGCCGTTGTGCGTATTTTTGCGAAGTCGTCGAAGAGCGTGGTGGAGGTGGCTGCAACCGTGAATTCAACCATGCTTATGGCCACGAAGGTTGCCACGTTGCGGGATATTTTGTGGAACAGACATGTGTTGGCTTCTGAATGGCGAAATCCGTGGCGGTGGAGGAGGGCGAAGACGGCAGTGAGGTACGTGTAGCCTGCTTGTGGCGTGCCGTAAAGGTTTTGGAGGAGCTTGCTGTAGCATAAACACCCCCAGCGATAGGGGTGTATGCACAGTTCGACCGAGACCGTTGTTGATCGGAAAGACGGGGGTGAAGCGGGACACCAGCTAACGGCACCGGGCAGCGGGCCCAGGTAGCGTGGTAGAGCGGGAACGGAGAGGACGCCAGTACGCGCGAGCGGTTCGACGCCTCGACGCCCCGGCGCAGTACTGGGTAACGATCCAGTACCGACGGGCGGAGGCGGAGCCGGCTCGTGAGCGTACCGCACGCGTCCTCAACCCGCGCTCGGTGCCGCTCTAAGGTAGTTAGCGAGCGCTACCTTAGAATAAGCGGGAAGTCGGACCTTGACGGTCGGTGGGTCACAAGTCCGTGCTTGTCCCCCTCCACCGCCGCCGGTCCGCTCCATATTTAATATACAAAACAACCTATAACACTACAGTACCAAAGTACTGTAGTGGTCTACTGTAGCACCGATCGGACCGTACTGTAATACTGTCAGCCATCGTGGCTGACCGTACACGTGTGTGTGTGCGCTTCCGTCCCGCGCGTACACGTGTGCACGTGTGCACGTGCGCCCCGTACCCGAGGGGTACACGTGGCCACGCGCGGTAGTACTGTAGAGCATCGGGCTCTACAGCACTAGATCCCGTTGTTGATCTAATCTACCTAAAAAGCCCCAGGGGGGGTTATACTACACGGCCTCCCCCTTAAGCGGGGACGTCCGCGTCCACGGGTGCTTGTAGAGCGCGAGCTATGTCTGACCGCGTAGTCGACACGGTCCTTCCCGTTCGCGCTGGCGACTTCGTTTTCCGGTCGTCGTCCTTCGTGTCTCGCCCCGCCCTCATTTGCGCGCGTGCCGGGCTTTTCCTTCTCGCTTCGCCCTCTGGCTATCCTCCCTGTCCCTCGCTGCGTCTCTTTTCCCCTCCTCGCGCGTCCTTGCGCGCATCCGCGGATCGATCCGTCATCATCCTTCTGTCCCCTACGTGGGGACACGTCTTCCCGTTTCCGCCCTTAGACCCGCGGCCGTCGTTCGTCCCCTTTTTGAGCTTACCAATTCGTTCTCACGTCCGCGTGGCTGGTCCCCTTCTTTGGGACCCTAATATGACAGGCCTTCCGCCCGTTCGTGGAGGTCCTGTTCCGGCTTTGTCACTCGCCCGCCGGGGGTCAGAGGCGCCGGCACTCCCCTCTCCTGCTATTGGCGACGCTACCCCCGTCGAGGGGGACGGGGCATGCGAGGTTCTTCCGGTGGACTCCGCCCTGCCGGTCTCTCGTGCGTGGCCGCTTGAGCGGCCCTTCCAGAAGTCGCGGGGAGCCCGCGACCTTACAGTATCCGAGGAATTGGTTGCTCCTTCGTCGGCGGCTCGCTCGCCGGCGATTCCACCGGCTCCGGCGTCCGAGGGCTCGGTGCCCGTTCGTGGCACGCGCGCCGACTGTGCGATCGAAGTATGTCAAGGAGGGCGAGCCATGGAACCGCACGACTGGCTGTACCAGCCGACTGAGGGCTCATACGGGGCCTTCCGCAGCTGCCGGCGCCCCGGGGCGTTACCGACCGCCACTCGACTCGGCACTGCCATGGGGGAGGAGGCAGCCGACGCCTCCGCCCAGTGGTTAGGGGTGCCCCTAAAGCGGTCGATTCCGCTACCGCTTGGTCGCTTGACGCACCCGTGGCGCCGTCACGCTCGGTCGGGCGTCACGGTCGGCGAACTCTTGGCGAGGACGTACTTGCGTCCCGATCTACTACGGGTCCGTGCCATATACGAAAATGGCTTGACGGAGGGGGCGTCCCTCGCCTTGGGGCGCTTATTATCGGAGGGGGACGGTGCCCCCTATCAGATTCCGGACGCAGTGCCGGGGGATAGGACGTTCGCCTATGGTGTGGAGGAGGTGAAGTACGTCGACCGGATGTCGACGTACTTGTTCCACCAGGGCACCCGAAGTCCCCGTCGTTTCATCCTTTCGGAGGTAACAGGGCTGTACGTCAACCCCCGTCCTCGTGCCTTTTCGAAAGCTCGTGCGGCTCTTCAGAAATCCGACTGCTCTCTCATGCGTCTCCGCCATATCGCCTTGGCGCCGACCGATTGGTCGGCGTACCGCCACACCGAAGAGGAAGACGGACGGGTCTTCCCGTCCGCCGCGTTTTACCCGGGTCTATCACGAAGCGATTTTCCGGGACTTCCGGCGAGCGTAGGGGAGGCACTCCCTCGTTGGGGGTGCATCCGTTGCTCCCCTACGCTTTGAAGCACTTCGGCTTCGCGTGTAACGGCCCCACGCACCCGGCCTACGGGGACTTGGTCTACAATTTCGAATGTGAATGGGCGTGGTCCCTGTGTAACGCCCTTATGTAGGAGGTTGCGTTGCACGGGAGGGCCTTCGTGCAGCCCCTCGGCGTACTGTTCTTCCTCGGTCGGGTCTTGCCGTCGCTCCCCAATGGAACGTTACACTCCTTGGAGCGCGGCTCTCCGCACATCCCGTGGTCCTATTTCTCGGTCCTCGACTTAATGCACCGCGCCGTTGCGGTGCCCGAACGTAACCGCCGCCCCTGGACGGATTACAAGACAGGAATCCGAAGCCTCTTCCTTGCATATGACTGCCGGACCGACTCCTTCGTGGCCCGCCCGAGCGTGCTGGCTGCGGGGCCGTCCCGTAGCAAAGGGGTGGTAGGCTCGACGGTGCGGGAGACGCGACAGAAGAGGTATCGTGACCTCGACGGCGAGCCCCCAGCCATCGCGTTGGCTGGGGCTGGCACAGTGAGGCCTCCTCCCGATGTCGGTTACCATACCGGGCCGGGGTCTACGTTACCTCCACTCCCCTCCCTCGGTTCCGTTGGGGGTCCGGGTACCCAACGGACCATCGCGCTCAGTCTTACCCTAGCTCGTGGCGAAATTACGGCAATCCCCCGGTTGTCCCGTGCCCTGGGGAACTTAGTCGATCGGACCTGGAACGTGGAGGAATTACTTCGGGCCCTGACGAATTGGTATCTCGAGCGCAGTAGCGAAGCGCGCCGCCTCGGAGCGGAGCGTCATGCCTTTTCTGTCGAACGGGACTCCCTCGCGGCCCAGCTCCACGGCGCTCAGGGCGAACTCGAGGCCCTACGCGACGCCTCTACGCGACGCGGCGAGCGATCTCTAGCGCGCCATGGCCGAACGCGATCGGTACCGTGGTGAGCGAGATTTTCTCAGAGCCGCTTGTCTCGAACCCGCGTGGTCGGCTTCCGTACCGCGGCAGAGTCTTCGAGACCCTTACAAAGGTCGCCGGTACGGCCATTCGGCGATCGACGGACCTGCGACCTCGGCTGATCCATCTCAGGATCGGGTCCCCACGAGGAGGTAGCGCTTCCACCTCTCCACGAGACGGGGGCTGACGTGCCTTCGCACCCCAGCTACTGTCCTTCGAGAGGACGTGCTTCTGGTTCGTCGGCCCCCGCGCACGGTGCGAACCGTTGAGCGTACAGTGCTACTGACGCTTTAACCTCCCTCGATAGTTCCCTTCTCGTAATGCCCCTAAGGCACCGTCCCGTTCTGATGTGCTGCCGTAGACCGGGTGAGAGACGACTTCTGAGGGCCGGTGTGTTACAAACGAATCCGATCGGAATGCGGAACGGGCGGATCGTTTGCCCGTATCTACTCCTGGTATCTCTCCGAGGAATAGAGGAGCGAGGCGACCTCCCTCAGGTCCTTGTCTGTTGCCGCGTCGGACAGCACGATTCAGAGCCACGTCTCCTACCGCACGTGTCGAGGTCATGGGGGACGTGCGTACGTCATGCTCCTCTCTACGACGCTCTTCCCCAGGCCGCCCCCATCCATGGGAGGCGCGAGCAGGGGCGTGTCCCGACAGCATATTGTCCGAGACCCCTTGCCCGAATGCGCATGCGTGTGCGTCATTACCGTCGTGCACGCTGGTTGCCCCTTTCTGACGAGTTGCGTCTCGTCGGCCCCTGCGTCGGAGCGTTTATCTCATGGCACTGTGTTTCCGGAGGCACACGCGTCGTAGGCCCCCGCCTGCCTTTTATACCCCCTTTTCGACGGAGTGGGTCCGAGGCGGGGGCGTCAATTGGCGCCCCACCGCCATGGGACACCCTCACAACGCGGTATTATCGAAAGCGCCTTGCCTCCCTCCGTGGGCCGGCAAGCATTCCGAGTGTCCGCCGAGCGAACGAGCTTCCCCATCGATGCGCACCGGGGAGAGGAGGACCGGAGTCGGGTTGAGGCAGGGACCTCGGCTGAGATGATGCTCTCGCTCCGGCGGAGTTTGACGAGCTCCCGTTGGTCGGCGCGCTCTTACCGGGGTGAGGGAGCGCACATGAGTGATTTTCCCTGCACCCAATTTAACGAGCTCCCATTGGTCGGCCCCGCCGACTTCCTCCTTTCAGCCTAAGGGGGCTTGTGGATCGAACCTCCCTGTTCGCTCGTCACCTCCCCTTCCCCCGGGGGGCGCGCTCCGGCACGCGGTCTTGTCTCCCGTCGTGGTGGGTCTCGATCTATCCTTAACTTCGGCTCCCTCCGCATGCATCTTCTGAGAGGCCGTAGTCAACACCCTTATTCGGAAGGCTTAATCGTTCCAATGCCGTGTACCCTCCGGGCTCAGGGGTCGGGTAATCCTGCCCTTCCTGACTTGAGTTCGTCGACGAGCCCAAGTGTTCCATCCCGTAGATCGTCCTTCGCTCCTTCGTGAGGTCCCGGTACTCCCCTCTCCTTACTCGGAAAAGTAAAAAAGAGGCAGGGGCAGAGTGCGCTGAACAAAGGGGCAAGGGTACGCGTCTGTCAGCGCAACTACTGGCTACTGGTGGGGACGTGTCGGACGGGTCCCCACCAAGCGTGTCGTCTCACGGGAGGGTCCCGCGCATGCGAGCGCCGCCCGCGTCAGTCTGCCCTCTGTGATCCCCTATCGTCAGGCAAAAACGGCCCTGCTACAACGACACCGGGTCGGTGGAAGCCCGCCTTCCCCCCCCCCCACTCGGGGGCGTAGTTCCCTTGACTGGCGTATTGGGGTAGCGGTATTCCCTCGAATCGTCGCCCTCGAGGCGGACGTTGCGACAGACGGAGCTCGTCCCAGACCTCGCCTTCGTCGTCGAGTATTCGACCTCGATCTTGTGAGGGCGACCGGGTTTTATTCCATACTTACGCGTGATCGTCCGCACGTGGCGGGAGAGGGAAGCGGGGAGGAGTCGATCGGGCGACTTGAGGCACGCCTCCCGACTCCCAACGACGTCCTCCTCCGCAATTCTACGTCTCCTTCCGCCCAACGAGGGGCGGAAGGTCACGAGGCGGCGTCGGCGTCGTCACACGCGGCGCGTCGCGACGCCTCGTGTTGCCAAGGCCCGGGTGAGCGTCCTAGCCCGCCTTTCTGCGATCCGCGGCACTGTGCCTGATTGAATTCGTCCCCGCGCACGCATTGGTGGCAACAGAACGAAACGTTAGACAGTAGCCAAGAGCGTGGGTGCTGGTATTCCGTGTTGCCGTCGGCACCGAGCGCGGGTGGTTCGCAGCATCTTCTAGCGTCCTCGGCGGTGTCGCGCGCTTAATGTCGACGCGTTCCGCGCGTACTCTACCCCGGGGAGGCGTCGGTTCCTGATCGTGTGTCGAAGGGTCCGTAACGGCGGGTCTTGTGGGGTACGCGTCTCCGAGCGCCTTCTGCCTTCGGCAGTGGAGATTCAGATGGGCGGGGGATACGTGTGCTCCTCTCCTCACCAACTGTGGCCGGCCGGACCTCCGTTGAGCACGGGGAGAGGGACGGCTTGTCGTCCGAGATGTCGGGGCACCTGCTCGAAGCGGGCGCACGCGACCACCTCACGCCTGCTTCCCTTCCCGGTCAGGGGGCGGACGTGTGTACCTTCTCGCGAGCCATTGTACCCCCGGGCAGCGCCGTCCGCCTTTTCTTTGCCTATCGTATGGCGTGCAGTAACTGTGCACGCCGCGCACGTGCGGCTGTAATTTTTTCTCCCTTAATTTTTTCGTTGTTTTCGGGGTATGGTGGCGGCAGTGGTTTGATGATGACGCAATCAGTGTCGTGGCATGGCGCGCGCCTCCGGCGTCGCTCACGTGTAACGTTCTCCTCCCTTGCAATTTTCCTTATTACAGGGCCTGTCTCGGCGGCGGGATTTTGGGGTATCTCGAGCCTGTGTGTGGATATCACTGTTCCTCGGATCGCGTTGCTCGCGCTTGCTCGCTCTTACTTAACTGCCCTGGCGCGCGTTCACCCGACGCAGCTCCACTCTCCTGCTCATCTGTCAGGGCGTTTTGCGCGTTTTCTCGCGTACTACCCCTATCGATAGGGTCATGACCACGTCGTCCGTCGGGTGATCGGACCCGGATGCGGACTGAGGGCTCGAAGTGAGCCCCAACCTTCTCGGATATTCCGAGACACAAGCGACGGGCATTCTGGTCGCTTACTCTGCCCACCGAGGGCTCTCGTGAATCGACTGCTGATCGCCTCGTTCGTTGGGCGCCTCTCCTCGCCGTGGTTGCTGGACTTAACGGATCCTCCGGCAATCTTGTTCGGGGGGGGGGTCGTCTGACTTTTCCGATCCGAACGGGGTTTTGCGGTCCTCGTAATGTCGGTCATTACGAGGGCCCCACATTTTTTCAGGCAGTTCGTACTGTCCTGTTCTTATGTCTCGCGTCCTTGACGTCCGAGAAGTCAAGACGACTTGACTTGAACACGTCCCCTGCTGTGACCCTCCGATAGGGTCCCCCGTCCTCCTTCGCTTCCCCTTCTAGTCTGTTTGTGCAGGCTGGGGTTAATCCGAGAAGGAGCGGTTGAGGGGCCCCCCTTAAACGTGAACGTCCGCGTTCACGGTTTGGGTGAGGTCTCTGCCGGCATGTCTCCTGAGGCGTTGGGCGTAACGAAACACCAACTCCTCCGGGACGTGAGTCCGCGCAGTCCAAGTGGGTGTGTCGTACTCCGCCCACTTGATGAGGAACTCCGTAGTTCCGTCTTCCATGACTCGATGTCTCAGCAGCCGTTCGACTGCATACTGCGTTCCCGCGGTGACCTCATCGGCGAGGTCCCGCGGGGTCGTCGTACTTGCTCGTGGCGCGTCTATCGGAGACGGCGCGTACACGCAACGGTCGGGGTGGACTTGCTCGGTGACCCCATCACGATCGATCGTGATGGTTCGGCGGTCATTGGCGAGCACGCGGTAGGGTCCGACAGCGGGCGAGGCGAGCTTGTTCGATGTCTTAGCCCCATCGGTGGGGTTTAGATATAAGTATTCTCCGGGTAGGAGCCGGGAATTAATACGTCGTATGTGCTTATCGAAGTCGCGCTTGTAGCGAGCCTGCGTCCGACGCAGGCTCCCATAGGCCTTTCGGATAGTCGAGTCCAAGGTCTTGAGGAACTCGGCACGTTGGTTCCCCCTATCCGAAGGGGGCGCGTCGCCGTCCGCCCGTCGGAGGGAGAACTCCGGCGGTGGCCTGCTGAGCACGAGCTCAAACAGAGTCGTGCGTGTGGTGCGATGTACGTGGGAGTTGTACGCATACGTAAGCGGCCCCACGTACACATCCCAGTCGTCCTGGTGATCACCCACGTAGTTCCGCAGCATCGAGGCTATTGTTACGTTATATCGCTCGACTTGCCCGTTCGGCTGGGGATGGTACGCCGAAGTGTACAAATTCGTTGTCCCCAGGACGCGGCAAGTGCTGTGGAAGAACTTGGCATTAAACTGAGGGCCGTTGTCCGAAAGCAACGTGCGAGGGACGCCATACTTAAGCACCCACCAGTCGCAGAACGCAACAGCGACCGTGTACGCTGTTATCGTGCGGAGCGCAACGACTTGCGTTTGTGGTATAACCCCAGACGCAAATTAGATTAGGATTGAATCAGGGACAGTAAGCCAACGAGCCTTACAGCCATGGGCGCACACACGTGTCCTCCACATGTACGGGACGTGTACTACACGTGGACTGTCAGCCCCGCCGGCTGACAGCGTTACAGTGTCGGTAGACCGGCACTACTTGTAGTGCAATAATGGGCTCTACAGGGGGGTGAAAAGAAAGGAAAATATTTGGATTTGGATATGAAAAGTAGTCCGGGTTGGGGGGACACACGTGTGAATAAGTGCACAGTTTTAATTTTTAATTATTTTATTTAGTTAATTAGTTGGCATTAATTTTGCTGACACTAGATTAGATGTAGGATCTAACGCCGCGAGCTACTGTAGTGGCTCCGGCGGGGCGATATATACCTTAGCCCTCTGACCACCAAGTCAGCAAAGGTAACCCGAGTTGCTGGAGTTGAATGTCGCCTTGGTCGAAGTCCGTCTCTACCAAGACGCTCCCTTTTACCTAAGCCTACGGCATCCTCTATTGCTCGGGGGTTCCCTTTTCTCTTTCCTTTATTTCCCTATCCCTTTGTATCTCTATTTCTACATATTTTTCCCTTATCTTGTGTTGGTGCCATCGGTGTCGGTTGCGACCGAACCGGTGTAGGTGTTTCGAGCCATCGGGCGGCACGGTTGACGTAGCGCTGCTACTTTCATTTCATCCCGTCGGGCTGCGCTGCGACGCCCCCGTCGAAGGCCTTGTCGCGTCACAAGGTGTCGAAGAAGCTCAACGAGCATTGGCCTTACAACCCGCGATTTCGGGTTGTTTTTTCATTTTTGCTTTTTGCTTGTTTATTCATGCAGAAACTGAGAAACTTCATGATTCTTCATGAAGAAACGACTTCAGACAATGGTAGCCACGACTTACACGTTACATCGCCATGATGGAGATGGGCTACAGGGACCCTAGGAAGGCATGGGGGATCTCGATTTCGATGGTTGATCGCGATTATCGGTGGGTCGCCTGAAGAAGGCCGAAGTGGTGATTTTTTCATTTTGCAGCATTATCTGGCAGTTTTTGCGCGCAATTGCGCGCAAAAACATGATTTAATGAAATCGCGGCTTACAACCCAGTGGAACCGGGGTACCTACGTACGCGCCCCACCCCACACTCGTCGAGCAGATCACTTCGCAAGTCTCTACCACACCGATCCCGGGCCGGGCTATTTCTATGTGCCCCCCTAGCACGGATCTGAGCTACAACGAGTCGCAAGCTCGTTTAAACGGAGAAGGGAGAGTCGGACACTCCGTAGCGCTGTGCCATCAGCAGTTGTTCTTTTTGCTGCTGTTGTTGTTTTTGCTGGACCATCGGACCGCGGTCTCTGCCCGACAGGCGCATTGCACTACTCTACTGTAGAGTTATGATGTACTACAATGTACATTGAATATGAGCGGACCGCCGGCGGTGGGGGACGACAAGCACGGACTTGTCAAGGATCCTCCACCTTGGCCCGCCCGCTTACTTTTAGGTACTTCCGTCCGTTTTACCTAGGAGTCGCACCTCGCGCGGGTTGAGGACGCGCGTAGCACACCCACGAGCCGGCTCCGCCTCCGCCCGTCGGTACTGGATCGTCACCCAGTACCGCTCCGGGGCGTCGAGGCGTAGAACCGCTCGCGCGTGCACGCGTCCTCCCCGATCCCGCTCTACCACCGCTACCTCGAGCCCGTGCTCGGTACCGTGGGTGGGCCGTGCTTCTATCTTCCCGCCGATCGGGGTCTTTACGAACTGTCAGTACTCACCCCCCTCGTCGTTGGGGGTGATTATACTACAGTGGTCTCCCGTCCTAGAAGAATCTCAAGATCGAACCGAGAAGACTATCGTTTACCTCCGCGTCCGTACGTGTCGAGATGGGTGGCGAATACCGCACCTCGATTCACTCCGAGCCCGCCGATGTGCGAGAGGCAGCGCTCCGCGTCCGAGTCGGCGACGGCGACGCTGGTCGTCAAGACCGCGAACTGTCGCCCGACTTCTCGGAAGGACGCGCTGGCGCGATGTACGATCGCATCGCGGAGTATATCGAAGATATCCGAACATCTCTCCGTATCGACGTCTCATACAGCGTTACTACATAGCCCCCTATAAAAATAGAGCGTCCCCGCGATGGATATTACCCGTGCATCTTGTCACCAGCGGGGGTTGCGGTCTCTGTTCTGCCTTCGTGCCGCACATCCGGGGGTAGCATTTGGAGATGCGAGGATGGCTCGGGGGAAACCTGTAGCATAAACACCCCAACGGCGGGGGTGTATGCGCAGTCCGCGTAAGAGACCCTGTAGAACGCCGGAAGAACAGAAAGGACCAGTAAGCAACGCGTGAGGAAGGACACGGGCCGGTAGCGGTGGTAGAGCAGGTCGGGTCGCGAACGCGTTAGTCTACGCGGTGGAAAGGATCGACGCCTCGACGCCCCGGCGCTGCACTGGGTGACGTTCCAGTACCGACGGGCGGAGGCGGATCCTGGCTCACATGCGCACGTACGCGCCCGCTATCCGTGTCCTTCTACTCTAAAGCGCGAACAGAGAGAGCATGCCCGAGTTAGAGTATGCGTTCCGGGTTAGCCGGCGGTGAGGGTCTGGCCAAGCCGATGCTTGCCTTCTCCCCGCCGCCGTCGGCTCCCCATATTTTTAATATACAAGTCGTCGCGTCTATCATACAGGGCTACAGTACAGTCCGTACTGTACTCTAGCGCGTTACAGTGCTGAGCTACCGTGCTCAGCTACTGAAGCGCTGTCAATACACGTGTGCACGCTCGCGCTGTCAGTACAAGTGTGATCGCGCGCGCTGATAGTACACGTGTTGGCGCGAGCGCGCGATCTAATTCTAAATCTAATTCTGATCTGCGCTCATGCTACACGGCCCCTCCCCAAGAGTGAACGCCCGCGTTCACCCTGGGCTTGAGGAGGATGCACCCTGACTGTCCCGTCCCATCTCGCCCCCGTGTTTACCGTCGCCGTCCAAGTCCGCTCTCGTGACCTCTTTTCCTTCCACGATCGGTGCCTTTCGCTTCCTGTTTGTCGCACGCGGCGGTCCTCTGAGTCCCTCCGCCCCCTTTTTGGCGTTGCGTCCCCCCTGCCCTCGCGTTGTCGCGTTTCGTTTCTTGCCGCCTCGGGCCGTTCTTCTTACCATCTTCTTCGCGTCTCTTCCCGCGCTGCCCTTGCTGTACTTACGTCGGTGCATCGTGCCGCGGGGTACCTCGTCATGAACGCCTACCCACCGATGGGTCCGTCGCCGACGTCGCTTGTCGACCCCGCCGTTGGACCGGCTGAGCCAGAGGCTCCTGTCGTCGAGACCCCCGCTGCGGACTGTCCGGGGTCGTCGGTCGCGCTACCCGGCCCGCGTATGGCGGGCGACCCGACGACCCGCGCCGCCTCCGCCCCAGCGTCTCCGTTCCAAAATCGCCGCTCATCTACAGTCTCCGTCGAGTTGGTGCCTCGGCCGCGGGCCCCCTGTGAGGTCGACCTTGGTATTCCGTCCGGCGTCCGCTGGTGTCGATGCCTGCCGCGCCCCCCGGCGACCGGGGCGAGTGAAGCCGCCGCCCTTCTTCCGTTGGCGGTGGTGCGTGACGCGGGGGGCGCGTCCCCGCCTTATCAGCCTACTGTAGGCTCGCTTGGTACGGACGGCAGTTGCCGATGGCCGTCGGTGTAGCGGGGAGCGGCTCGCCTCGCTGTCGAAGCGGGCGTGGAGGAGCGGTCCTCTGCTACGCAGTGGCTCGGGTCTCCGTCGTAAGAGGCCCCTCTTCTCGGTACTCGCGAACTACGGTACCCCTGGCGGCGCCGTGCTCGCTCAGGGGTTACCGTCGAGGAGTTGGCTGCTCGGGCCTGGATTCGTCCCGACCTTGCGCATGTGCTCAAGGTGTACAACGCTGGTGGGCTGGAGGAGGCGTCCTCGGTCCTACACCGTCTGATGACCGAGGGCGGCGGGTCGGGCTACAAGCTCCCGAATGAGTTGCCCGGCGACCGCACCTTTGCCTACAGAACCGCGGAAGTGGAATACGTGAACCGAATGGGATGGTTCCTATTCGGTCCCGGACAGGACGGCTCACGTTGCTTCGTCCTGCCCGATGTGACGGGGCTGTACGTATTCCCGCGTCCCTACGTTCACTCGAAGCCGCGCGTGGCATTGCAAAAGTTCTCTTGTTCCCTGATGCGTCTCCACGCAGTGGGATTCGCACACCACGACTGGTCTGCCTATCGGCATCCGGACGTGGTGGACGGCCGTATTATTCCTTCCGCGGTCTTTGCGTCGGGCTTGTCGTCGGGGGACTTCCTGGTTCTCCCCCTGGACGTCAGGGAGAGCTTCCCCTCGTTAGGGGTTCATCCCCTCCTGCCACCCGTCTGGAAGCATTTTGGCTTCGCGTGGGCGGATTCTCAACACCCAGCCCACTCGCGACTCGCGTACAATTGTCAGCGTGAGTGGGCTTTGTCTGTGTGTTGCACCTTCATGGCGGAGGTACACGTTAAGGCGCGAGTGTTATTCCAACCGCTTCAAACCGTCGCCCACCTCGAGCAACTCGTGGCAAGCCTTCCCGACGCGTCGGTGCATCTCTCGGAGCGAGGCTCGTCGCATGTCCCGTGGACATTCGAGCAAGCCGTGGGGCTAATGATCCGGGCCGGAGACGTCAGCGCGCAGCACTGCCGATCCTGGACGGATTACATCATCGGGGTCCGGAGTTCCTGCCTTGCGTACAACGCGGGTGCCGACGTTTTCGTGGCGCGGCCTTCCCCGATTTCGCCGGCCGTCGGCGGCACCGGTAAGCGAGGGGGAGTTGGCTCAGAGACCCGGCGTGGTCTGCGTAAACGTTATTGTAGTGCAATAATGGGCTCTACATGGGGGTGGAACGAGATGAGAATAATTGGATATGACAAGTAGTCCGGGTTCGGGGACACACGTGTGAATAATTGCACAGTTTTAATTTTTAATTATTTTATTTTATTTAGTTAATTAGTTGGCATTAATTTTGCTGACATTAGATTAGATCTAAGATCTAGCGCCGCGAGCTACTGTAGTGGCTCCGGCGGGGCGATATATACCTTAGCCCTCTGAAGACCAAGTCAGTAAAGGTAACCCGAGTTGCCAGAGTTTGATATCGCCTTGGTCGAAGTCCGTCTTTTACAAGACATTCCCTTTTACTACAGAATCCTTTATCCTTTGCGCTCGGGGGTCCCCTTTTTCTTATCCTTTTACCTTTTCTACCTCTAATCCCTATCCTTTTCTATCTCTACATCTATTTTTCCCATAATTGTGTTGGTTCCATTGGAGTCGGTCGCGACCAATCCGGTGTTGGTGTTTTGTCATCGGGCAACACGTAGGTCGTAGCGCTTCTACAGTGTCCTGTTCCGTCGGAAGGCTGTTGCAACGACGCCTCCTTCGAAGGCCTTATCATACAAGACAGTGTTGGTACCATCAGTTGCGATTGCGATCGCATTGGTGTCGGTGTTTAGCCATCGAGCAACACGTTGGTCGTAGCGCTGCTACATAGCTACGTTCCCGCCGGGTAGTGCTGAACAAGCCCCTGTCGAAGACCTTGAATTATACGCAAGGTGCTGAAGACTCTCGTCGAGCATTGGCCTTACAACCCAGCGAACCGCGGTTACATTCACGTAGACAAGCCCAACCCGCACTCGCCGAGCACTCAAGTCTTCACAAGTCTCTGCCACCATTTTCCTCCCGGGCCGGGTATCTTTCTTTAACCGCCCCCATCTTAGTCGAGCTACCGTGGGCCGCAAGCCCACATAAAGGGAGAGGAAGTCCCGAGCGCTTCGTAGCGCGTGCCATCGGCAGTGGTTGTTGCTGTTGCTATGTTAGTTCTTTTTGTTTGACTGTCGGGCTGTGTTGGCGGCCTGCCAGGCACATTGCACTACAAAAGTGGTCTCCCGACCTAGAATTTGTTTTATCTACGGCAAGGAAGTTGGTCTGGGTATCCGACTCTTTTTTTTATTCTCTTTTTGTTTGTAACTTTTTTTGTTTTGTGTAGTTTCGCTCGTACGAGCTATGTCGACAAGCGCACCCGGGGACGTCGGTCCCGGGGCGAGTAGGAGCGGATCGGCACGGGTGTCGAGGATCCCGAGGGGTCCTCGCACCCGGAGCCAGGCCAATACGGCCACGGATCGCGGAGATCAAGAATCCCCTACGGGGATTGCCGCTGACAAGACTGACCTCGACGAGAAGTTGGAAAAGATGAGCAGCGAAATTCGCGAAAAAGCGAAGAAAAATCTCGAGGCCGAATTAGGCCTCGTGCAGAAGCAACTTGAGTTGCAAAATTCCGAGTTCCACACGGCGTTGGAAGAGCTGACCGCACGCGTGGGACTCGCCGAGAAAAATAAGGGCGACGGGACCGACGGCATCGAGCCGGAGGTCCTCGCCTCGTGGAAGCTTTCGGTCAAGGACGCAAGGCGCGATGCGAATCAAGCCTTGGAGTCCTTAGGCCAGTTCCCAATCCGCATTGACGACAAGTTCGATCGCGCCGCGCAGCGACTCAAGGATCTTGAGCAGGCCACCGGCCCATTGCAGCAAGAATTGGACCCAAAGCCGCTCTCTCCGGGTGTAGAAGGCGATCGTCGATCGAAGAAGGACAAACCCGCTCGACAGCGGGGCGCCAAGTCAAAGTCCTCGAGGAAGGACGAGCGACGTAGAAGCAAGAGTCACTGTAGTGACGATCCGGAGGACCGCGACTCACAGTCGGCGTCGCTTGGTCCCTCTGAAGATGGTAACGACGGCTCGTCGAACCATTCGGGCGATTCCGAACGCCGTTCAAAAGAAGGAAACGGAATTTCGTCAAGCAAGAAAATTTCCTCCAGACGAGGCGGAGTCACTTCGTCCGCCTGGCGGAGAGACAAGGACGCGGAACCAGAAGATGTCGCACCGCGGCGCGGGCCGCGATGGGAGGAGTTGGAGGAGCTGAATCCGACCAACTACTCTTCAAGAAGTTACTTTCGTACCGAACGTACCGCTTGCGGAACCCGCAGACATATTTGTCAAGTTCCCGGCGGACCGCCGTGCGAAAAATCAGGAGAGATATTCCGCCTAAGGTGGAGAAGGACAACACGTTCACAGGTGAGGACGGGGTCCTTGTGTTGGATTTTTTGGCAAAGTTAGTTCAAGAGTTTGATACTCAAGAAATGAACGAGGGGCAAGCGATCCGCTTGTTGCCCGAATTCCTAAGCGGCATCGCCTTGAGACAGCACACTTCGGTGTCACAAACGGCGCGGTCCCACCATGGGAAAATCTCCGTCTGGCCGAGGGCCGTACTCAAGAGCAATACCACCATTGGTGAGGTACTCGGAATTCAAGAAAGGGATGAGGAAAAATTTACTAATTCTACCCCGCCGCCTACGGGCGAGAGAAGATGCGAACCGTCGGAACAAGATAGCGAGGACCAGCAAGGAGAACGGGAGGAAGGTCTCTCCGCGACGGCAACTAGGAAACCGGAGCGGCGGATTGAGCCTCCCCCCGCCGGACATGGAGGAGCTCGACCTGAGCCACGTGCCGGACCGGCTGCGCGAAAGATTCCGTCGGATGTTAAAAAAATATTCCCGCATGTGGGATGGGACCCTTGGTGAGATCAACACCACGGTCCACCGGATTGAACTGGCCCCGGATACAAGGCCAATTGCGCAAGCCCCGTATCGGGCCGGGCCTAACGCCCGTGAACTAGAAGATGCAGAAGTACAGAAGATGTTAGAAGCAGGAGTCATCGAACCGGCGCAGTCAGAATGGGCGTCGCCCGTTTTATTAGTGCCCAAGCCGGACGGATCGATGCGTTTTTGCGTGGAATACCGCAGGTTAAACGCGGTAACGGTGAAGGACACGTACCCTTTCCGGCGCATGGATGAGTGTCTGGACTCGTTGGGAGACACCATGGTCTTTTCCGCGTTGGACACGATTTCAGGGTATTGGCAGATGCCTATTTCGGAAGCGGACCGCGACAAGACTGCTTTTTCGTGTCACTCAGGTCTCTACCGTTTTTCAAGAATGCCCTTCGGGCTTACCAACGCGCCAGCGACGTTTCAGAGAGCCATGGATATCCTGCTCTCTCCGTTCCGCTGGAAATGCTGTCTGGTATATCTAGATGATATCATCATCTTCAGCAAATCCTGGAAGGAGCACGTCGTCCACGTTGACGAAATACTGTCTGCATTGGATATGGCAGGAGTGAAGCTCAAGCTTCGCAAGTGCGAATTTTTCGTCGAAAAGATCAAATACCTGGGCCATGTCGTTCGGCGAGGCACATTGGAAGTTGACGCCGCGCGAACCGCCGCATTGGAACAAGTGAGGTACCCTCAAACGCAGACACAGCTCAGAAGTTTCTTGGGACTCTGTAATGTGTACCGTCGGTTTGTCCCACATTACGCGAAAATCGCACATCCTCTCAATCAACGATTGAAGAAGGGACAACCGGTCCAGTTGGAAGGATTCGACGAACCGTGCAAGAAAGCTTTTCATAAGCTCAAAGACGCTATCTTGGCGCCACTGGTGTTGGCGCTGCCGAAGAAGGACCTACCATACTCGGTAGACACCGATGCAAGCGACTGTCAAATCGGCGCTGCATTATTTCAAACGCATCCGGATGCGCAACGTAAACCCATCGGGTTCTTTTCAAGAACGTTAGCAGCAGCCGAGAGAAACTATTCTGTATCAGAAAAAGAATGTCTAGCGGTAATTTGGGCCGTACAGACTCTAAGACCATATATATATGGCGAGCACTTCATTGTGCATACCGACCATGCCTCATTGAGGTGTTTGATGAAGGTAACCGACCCCAGCGGGAGATTAATCCGATAGAGGCTCCGCCTCTCGGAATTTGATTTCGAAATCAAGTACAAGAAGGGCAAGGCTAACATCCAAGCTGATGCCCTGTCAAGATTACGGACCGCACGAGAAACTGTCGACGAAATCGACGACGAAATTCCATGCTTTATGGCCGAACCGGCCGAGGGAACAGTGGAGGACGAGGACATTTTTGACGCGTTAGACGACATCCTCGCTCTTGAGGGGGGGCGCCTCTGATCGCCTCGATCAATTCCAAGCTGTCACTCCCGAGGAGCTCATTCGCGAGCAAACCGTCGACCCCTTCTGCAACCGCATCAAGGAAGAAATGGACGCCGGAAAGGTGAGAACGTTCAGCATGGAGACCGAGGAACTCGAAGGAACTCTATGCCGTACCGCGGCGGAGTTTGTACAAGTGGTGATACCACAATCGCTAAGGGATGGCGTCCTAGGGTTGAGCCACTACGCAAAATTGGCAGGCCACCCGGGAGGCAGGAAACTTTACAAGACTTTGAGAAGATATTTCCACTGGCCCACGATAGCCGTAGACTGCTACGCAGTCGCGAAGAATTGCGCTGCATGTGCGCGGGAAAAGGTTAAGTTAAGAAGAAACACGAAGGAAATGAAGCTGTTCACGCCCAAAGCTCCGCTGGAGTTTGTCGCAATCGACATCCTCGCCGAGCTAATTACAACTAAACGAGGAAATCGGTATATTCTCGTGATCAGCGATCGATACTCGAAACTGGTACGAACCGTACCGTTGAAGAAGATATCAGCTGCGCACATCGCACAAGCCTTCGTTCACCATTGGGTATTCGTGTACGGGCCGCCGGCCAAGCTGCTGTTCGACAATGCAACACAGTTCACGGCGCGGTTCTTTCAGAACGTCTGTCGAATTCTCGGCATACGCAATGTGTTCACGACAACGTACCACCCGCAAGCCAACGGCCAAGTTGAGAGATTTAACCGCACGCTGACTTCCGCGTTGCGAAAATATGTTGGAGAGCATCCCAAGGACTGGGACCTATTTAGCGACCCTGTAACGTTCGCCTACAACCCGCAAGTTCATCGAACTACGAACATCTCGCCCTTCGAGCTGGTGTTAGCTCGGGCGCCGAGACGCATTGCGTTACAGGCACAGCCAAGTTTGGAACGATTTAGCTTGAATAGAGCGTACTACCTGAAATGGTAGTCGTGGTTGGAAAGCCTGATGAAAGGCGCTGATAAGAGCCTGCGAAAAGAACAAGCGCGCTACAAGCGAAACTTTGACGCAAGGCTTCGCAAGCCGAAGTAAGACATCCCTTCAGGATCCTACGTTTTCCTCCGGAAGGAACAGGGGACCGCAACAGAACCTAGACACAAGCTGGCACAAGTTGCCACGGGACTGTATGCAGTCAAGAAATCAGATAAGAACACCGTTGTCATCTCCATAGGCGACCAAGAAGAGCGCATGTCGCGAGATAGAGTCGAATTAGCCCCTAGTCCCATGGACCACTTGCCGATATCAGGCCTACGACAGGCTATACAGTTCCTCAGCGGACGCGAGGGGAATCAAGAACGCGACGCGATGGGGATCGAGGATGGTCCTCCCACGTGAGCGCAGATGTTAGAGGACGAGGAAGATGTTGTCAGTCGAAACCCGTCAGCGGAGATACCGCGAGACCTACAGAGGACAAGCAATTCAGAAGAGTTGGAGGAGTCGGAGAATCTTCAGGAGGGGGAAAAATTAACCCCACATGTGAGGAAGAAAATGAGAACGCCGAGTACGTGATAGAAAAGATCATCGATCACGGGTACCAAGATGAGGAATTAATCCTCAGGGTGAAATGGTATGGATATGAGAAGAAGGACGCGACGTGGTAACCAGTCGCATCATTGCCGCGCAGCGCAGTTGTCAGATATTTCCGAAGGAAAAAGTTACCCTTGCCGCCGCAAGTCGCGCGCGCACAAGCGGGGTAGCCTCTGTCAGAGGGTTGGCAAGTCAGAATAGGTACTGTGGGACGCAGTGCGAAGTTAGAAAACAAGGGTAATCGTAGGAGTAGGGATCATAGGGGATGACGAGAAGGAGAGAGAAAGTGAGGTAGGCAAGTCTGTGTCGCTCCCCCTCGCACATGGACGGAGCGGCGAGTGTCGCCCTGTCAAGAAATGAGGAAGTTATTGTAGTCTCAGGTGGAGACAATGCGCAAATTACATATGATCACGCGTCGCAGTGGTGCGCACGTGAAGTGACGTTTGGATCAGTGATCCGCCCCCGTCCGTAGGACCTTGAGAGGAAAATATTATGAGGTTTTTTACGAGGGGACACAAGGCAATTCGTTACTTGTTTTCCAGGGTGTTTTGCTCCTTTTTGTTTCTATTTTGGGTTCTGTCCCGTTTACTTTTTTTGTGAAGACAGGAATGTCGCATAAACACCCCGCACACGGCGGAGGGGTGTTCGCCATGTTCGGCGGAAGACCCCGGATCGGCGTACCAAGGGTCTTGAACCAACCAACGCCACCTGAAGCGGGCCGGTAGCGGGTGGTAGAGCGTGGTCGGCGGGGACGCGCGCGTAGGCGAGCGGGTCGACGCCTCGACCCCCCGGAGCAGTACCGGTTGACGATCCGGTACTGACGGGCGGAGGCAGATCGCAGCTCGCCGCGGTGTCGCGCGCGTCCACTACCCGCTCGGTGGTAACTACTCGCGGAACGGCGGTGTGAGTAGAGTAAGCTGGGTGGTCGACCGTCGGTGGAGGGTTGCCTGTCCTCCTCCTCCCCACCGGCGGTCGCTCCCTATATTTATTGTACAAGGTAATTATCCGTCTACAGTACAGTACGGACTGTACTGTAGTCGGCTTACTGTAGACAGTGCGGGCCGGCCCGCACTGTAACGCTGTCAGCCGTCGGGGCTGACAGCACACGTGTGCTACACGTCGGATACACGTGTTGGTGCGCGCGTGCTGTAAAGTACGCGTGCGCACGCTGTAAGGTCCGTATCTTACAGCGTTAGATCTAATTCTAAATCTAATATAAAGTAGTCGGCAATTATGCTACTCGGCCCCCCCTCAAGAGTGAACGTCCGCGTTCACTTGTACGGGGGGGGGTTAAGCTTCAGTCCAGGTAAGCCAAGACCTGTCCCGTCTTGGCTTTCATCCATCTCCTCCGCATCAGGGATTCTCCCCCTTCATCGTTCTGGTAGGTCTTGTCCCTTCGGACACCCACTCGCGCTTGCTCCAGCCCCTCCGGTTTCAGGAACGCATCCAAGCTCTACTGTATCGTAGCCGTTCATGTTACCTTCTCTCTCCCCCGTACGTTGCTCCTTATCCTATTGCAGCGCACGTCTCCGTCGTACCGCAGCACACGCCCGCGACCTCGCCCAAGCTGCGAAAGTCGTCGTCGTGTTGGGGCCTCCGCGCTCGTCGTGGCGCTGTTCCCATGAGCCGGCGAGTAGCGCTTCCCTTGTCTCTTCGCTCGGCCCCCGCCCCTTTCCTCGTGCGCGGGCGGCGGGTGCTTGCGCCACGGCTCATTGCTGCCATGCAGGGCGACGGTGGGAGGAGGACAGCTTGTTCGTCGTCGGTAGTTCGGGGGATATCTCCTCCTTTTGTAATTCTCGACGTGGGCGCCGCGCAAACAAATCGAGCCCGCGTCGGGCGGGTAAAGCACTGGGTAGGTCATCTCATATCTCGGGAGCGACGTGAGTGATAGGTCGATGTTCGTGGAACGCCGGGGTGTAAGCGGGGTCTTCACAGTGGGGACGCCGGTGGTATGCGCTGTCGGCGCCGTCGGTAGCGAGATTTCCGCCGTCGACTGAGGTCCGCATGTCTTGGCGGCTTCCGCAACAACGGGTGCACGGGGTCTCGGGTACCTTTCCCTCGAAAGTGGGGCGTCGTTGACGGGCAGCCCCTGGTCGTCGTTTCATCAAGCGTCGTATTTCGTAAGGGTCTGCTCATCCTTGCTCTCGAGCTTTCTTCCTTCTTGCGATTGCCCATCCAGCCCCTGCCTAGCATGCGTCCGTCCACTACCGCCCTTAGCTTCCTTGGTCCTCCCCCCTTCCTTTCCCAGTGAGAGGGTGGCGATACAGCGCTGCCCTGTGTGAATGACATAGGCGGCGAAACACGCGTAGCGTCGGACTCGTCGTGCGCTGGAGCGGGGTCGAGATAGCGAGCCAGCCCCGCGGAGCGCTCGATCGGTCGCCGTCCGGGAATCCCCCACCGGCTACACGCTGCGTCGCTCGTCACTTCCTTTTCGATTCTTTCGGCGCTACCTCCCCCACAGGGTTAGTAAGTTATGAAGAGGGACAACACCCCTCCTTGCGATTGGGGGACTAGCGGCACGTGGGACGTAGACGGCGGGGCGGAGGGTGCCGATGTTGAATTCGGGGACGCACAGAGCGGAGAAGGGGGAAGGCAGCGGTGCGACAATGCGCTCTGGCGAGAGCGAACGGCGCCGCCGGTAGTGCAGGGCGCTCAGGCATGGCTCGGTGTAGAAGTCGTCGTCTGGCGACGCGCCACGGTGTCACGGCAGGCGCGCCCGCGACGAGATGGCGGGTGCGTGGGCCAGGACGACGAGCGGGTGTCGCGCTAGATCGGCAGGGAAGAGGTGACCGGCGGTGCGCGGGTGCGCGCGCACCGGAGCGGACAGCAATGATTTCGTGGCTGCAGTTCGTACAGTATCCGACGGCTCCTGAGTCCTTGATAAAATCACCCCAAATTACAAAAGATGTTTTCCCGCGAAAATAATTTTTTGCCAAAAAATCAACAGCAATGGCCGTGATGCCGTGCGACCCGTGTCCGTTGCTACCTTTCGCCTCCAGCCCGCGTTCCTCCGATAGCCCGTGCAGCGCCTCTGCGCGAGCGGCATCCAGGGCGTTTTCCGTCCTTCAACCGTTCAACCGTACAAGCGAAGCCTCTCCCTGGCCTAAAACTGTCCAATGGGTAGGAGAACGACGATGGCCCCTTCGCGATCAGCTGGGCAGAGGGGGGGACACAATCTCAATGCTCGTTATTTTCCTTCGTGCCGAGTCCAAGCGGATCCTCGTCTCTGTCGACACGGGCGGGCTAGTCGCGCGTAGAATGCCCTCGGGAACCACCGCCTCGCGTCCGCCCTTCGTTGCGCCTGCGCCCTCATGGGTCTGTAAAGGCGAGGGATGCGCAGACGTGCAGCAGCCCCGATTCGCGCCCATACAGAGGCGGGCGGCGCCGTCGCTGAAGTCGAGAGCTTGGTCGTGCTTGTCGCGGCTCAGTGCCGCGCGTGCGTGCGTTCGGTATATTCCTCACCGCGAGTGCGTACCCCTGGGTATGGCTCGCGCGATGGGCAGCAGTAATCCATTGCTCAAAGTATCGTAACGTCGCGCTTCGGCGACAGCATTATCGCGGCGCTTCTGTTGCACTAATCTTTTTCCCGGCTACAGGTGGGGACCGTAACGCCCCTGCTTCCGGTCGTCGTAGTGAGAGTCCCATAACAGGGGCGGGCCGGTGCGCTACGACTGCGTGGTCGTCCATCCTTGACGTCCAATTCCAATGGCTCCCACTTCCTTCGCGCGGCGTCGTGCTGCTACAAAGACACTGCCCCTCGACCGCGTCGTCAGTCGACGTCCATTTTTTCTCGGCGCGGGGGACGTCGGGCTTCCGCGCGCTGGTGAACGCCGGGGTACTTCTCCGCTGACGGCGAGGGCGGGGATGCCTCCGTTCGCGTCCATGCACAGTTCGCTTGCGCACATTTCGCCGGACGTGCGCGCAGCCACGGGTCATGGAAACAGCCATACGAGTGCGTTGGCCCAGGTGGTCTCCTCGGGCAACGAAAAGCAGCCTCCTCTCGTGAAGCGGTCGGGCCCTCCCCCGACGCAGTGCCGACGCTGGCCTTCGAATTGGCGTCATGTCGACGGGGTGACGCCTCGCTCAGCGTAAACCTTTCACCGCGAATGAGGCACGGGACCTTTCGAGGGGGAGCGACGAGGTCCTCCTTCCCGATTAGCACGGCAGACACGAGTCGTGATCTCGCCACTCGTCCACGCGAAATGTCCTAACGTAACGTCCCCGTGCGAGGCCGTGAGGGCCCATGCATTCGCGCTAGCGCGCAGCTCTGCGCGGGATAGTCCGGTCGACCGAGAGATGACGAGGTCCTTGACGAATGGTGTCCCTCGAGTCTGCGCTCCACGGAGCGAACCTCTCGACATTGTCAGGCTAATCGCGTAGCCAATCTTTGCCGGGTCAGCCTAGGAGGGCGCAGTTGGCGATATGAACGACTCGAGCGGCCGGACGCCTGGGTGCGCGCTTCGCTAGGGTAACCCCGCGTCCGCGAACGAGTCGGGGGTAGCGTGTACGCGGTTCAGGCCGGGTAGGGACGCGACGACGCGTTCGAACGCGGGCCGGCGCGCACGAGCGTCCTGCCCCCTGGCGGCGGAAGTGAGGTCGTATCGCGCCGAGATGATGCGATCACATCACATCGCGCGTTCCCCAATTATGTACGGGTGTGTGTGTCAGTTGACCGTCCATTGCTCATGCCCCATGCGTCATGTACGCACACGTAATGCACGTGCTGTCCGCCGTCCGGGTTCATTTTCCACCGTTAATTTTTCGATATTTTACGGGGACGGTGGCGGGTTGGTGGCGATACCGGCCTCTGAAGCACGAGCAGACAGTTCCTTTTCGCTTCCGCATCGGATCTCGGATCCCGTTTGTATTTTTCACTGCCTATGCGCGTGCACTTAACGAGCGCATGCGGTTGCTGCCCGCCTAGTCCCTTTCCTCAGGGGTAGTCCCCTCTCTCGGGCAGTTCGGACTGCCCGAGGCTTATTCCTTGCGTTCGGGAATCATCCTCTTCTCGCTGATTACCTCAGGGGTCGTCCGCTTTCGGGCAATACAGACTGTCCGACGTCTGCGAGTCGCTGGTTCTGGTGGCGTCCATCATTTCGGCTTGATGTTAACGAGTGCGCTTCCGTTACATCTCGTCTCGTCGGTTATCACGCGGGTCGTTCCCCCCTTCGGGCAGTACGGACTGCCTGGGGCTAATGAGTTACCCATTCGGGAAACGTCCATCACTTCAGCTTGATGTTCTTCCCTGTTCGCAATCGGTGCGCTGTACTCTGTTTGCACACGACGGAACTGCCACGGCTTCGCGAGTATAGCGCACCGGCACGTGTCGTCGTGTTCGTTGGGAGTTCGTGTCGTCCCTCTTTTCACTTCACGTCCCAGGGCTACTGTTCATGACACAGTACGCCCTGTCTCCCGATCCGCCTCTCCTCGGTGATGGCGTTTCGTGTCGCGTGGACTAGCGTTGTCCGCGCGTCGACTGGACATACCATGCTTTCCCGAAGTTGGTCGGCCAACCTCGTTGTGTCCTTGCGTAGACCTCCGCCCTTTCGGACCGCAAAGGGGGGGTTAATTTATCCTGTCGACGGAGCGGGTGAGGGGCCCCCTTCTTAAGAGTGAACGTCCGCGTTCACTTCGGAGTTGAGGTCCCTCCCCGTGCGTCTTCGAAGACGCAGCGCATATCGAGACACCAATTCTTCGGGAATGTGGGTGCGCGCTGTCCAAGTGGGTTGGTCGTAGTCCGCCCACTTGATGAGGAACTCCGTCGTTCCGTCTTCCATCTCTCGATGCTTGAGTAGCTGCTCCACGGCGTACTGTGTTCCCTCCCTGACCTTATCGGCAAGGTCACGCGGGGTCGTCGTGCTCACCAGTGGTACGTCCATCGGCGGGGGCGCGTACACGCAGCGGTCCGCGGAGACGCGCTCGGTGACATCATCACGGTCGATTGTGATGGTACGACGATCGTTGGCGAGGACGCGGTACGGCCCCACGGCGGGCGAGGCGAGCTTGTTCGACGTCTTGCCCCCGTCGGTGGGGTTCAGGTAGACGAAGTTACCTGGCTCGAGACGTGTGTTGATCGTTCTAACGCGCTTATCGAAGTTGCGTTTGTAACGGGCTTGCGTGCGTCGCAAGCTCCCGTAGGCCTTCTGGATGGTCGCGTCCAGGGTCTTCAGGAACTCCGCACGATCCGTTCCCTTATCGGCAGGGGGCGCGTCCCCGCCGGTTCTTCGAAGAGAAAACTCCGGCCGGGGCCGGCTCAGCACGAGCTCAAACGGGGTCGTTCGTGTGGTTCGGTGTACGTGGGAGTTATATGCGTACGTTAACGGTCCCACGTACACGTCCCAGTCGTCTTGATGCTCGTTCACGTAATTGCGGAGCATCGATGCAATCGTTCGGTTATAGCGTTCCACCTGGCCGTTCGTCTGAGGGTGGTACGCTGACGTATAAAGGTTCGTAATTCCAAGCACTCGGCATGTGCTTTGGAAGAACTTTGCGTTGAACTGCGGTCCTTTATCCGACAGTAGCGAGCGTGGGACGCTGTACTTAAAGACCCACGCTTCGCAAAACGCCACTGCAACGGTGTAGGCGGTTACCGTCCGCAGTGCGACGACCTGCGTTAACTTCGTAAAGCGGTCGGTGATTACCACGAGGAATCGTTTCCCTGCCTCGGTCTTTGGGAGCGGCCCCAGTATATCGATCGCGAGGCTCTCCAACGGCCGCGTCGCCGGAAACAACCTTAATCGGTTTAGGTGTTTCCGAAGCTTGACGCGGTTCATCGCACAGGTTCGACAACCTCGTACGGTCGACGCGACGTCGGCGGCCAAGTGTGGCCAGTAGTACTCGCGACGGAGCGCGTAGTACATGCGGTTTGGCCCCGGATGCCCGGCGATGGCCGGGTTATGGCAGAGCCGCAGCAACCGGGCGCGTAGAGTCCAAGGGACCACCACCTGTACGATATCAGGGTCGAAGGGGTGTCTCCGTTTGAGCACCCCTTGGTGGTCCTCGAAAAACGCAGAGTCCCGGGACTCTGACTGTCGTGCCAATACCGTTTGGCAGAAGTCATCCACGCGGTGTTCTTCGGCTATCTCCTCTATCGTAAGAGGGGCCGGCAGGTCTTCCTGCGGAGGGGCGACCTGGGAATTAGACGTATCGGCTTCGAAGTCTTGGGCGCGATCGAGGTCCACGGCGTCGAATTCCTCGTTCTCTGCCCAGAAGGCGTCGGGTTCTCCTAGAGCAGGGGCTTCGTCGTCGCCCCTCGGCTCGTGGCGCGCTCGGGCGCGCAAATTCCTTCGGGATTTCGTTCGGTTCCTTGTGCTCACGAAGACGTGGTCGGCCCCGTGGTCGCAGCTCGCGGTGCATACGTGGTCCGCGAGCTCATCCGAGACATCACGAACGGTCGTGCACGTGTCGTATGTGGGGATGTCGTCGTCCACCTCGACAGCCGGGCGAGGGTCGTCGGCAACCCTCGGTGATACGAGGCGTGAAAGGGCGTCGGGGACCTGGTGCACGCGCCCGGGGCGGTACTGAATGGTGAAATTGTATTCAGCCAGACGCAGCCGCCACCGAGTGAGTCTTCCGGAGCTCTCGGTCAGGGACATGAGCCACCTCAGCGCGTCGTGATCCGTTCGGACGGTGAACTTCGTGCCCTCGACGTACGGGCGTAGTGAGCGGACCGCCCACACTACAGCGAAGCACTCGCGTTCCGTAGCGCTGTGGTTGCGTTCGCTGTCGTTTAACGAATACGACCAATATCCGACCGGACGCCAGTCGTTGGCTTCGTCGTGTTCTTGCAGCAGCGTACACCCGAGTTGGTACGCACTTGCATCGGTATCGATCATGTACGGCCGACCGTACCGCGGAAGCGCAAGTATCGGCGGAGCGATCATCCTTGCCTTGAGGTCCTCGAACGCTTGAAGCTGGGCCTCCGTCGGATTATCGAAGTCGGGGTCGGCGTCCTTGCGGGTCATATCGGTTAGCGGTCGAGCTATCTTGGCAAATCCCTTGACGAAACGGCGGTAGACGTTGCACGCCCCGAGAAACGAGCGCACCTGCGTAAGCGTCCTCGGGAACGTGAACGTCTTGAAGGCGTCGGCCGCCGTTTCGGCCACGCTGAGCTTACCTGGGGATATCACGTGCCCCAGGTAATGCACTTACGGACAGAAGAAGCTGCACTTCTTGAGCTTGAGGGATATACCAGCGGTCCTCAACAAGCTCAAGACAATGGCGAGATGTTCGGCGTGCTCCTCGTGCGTTCGGGAAAAAACTATGACGACGTCGAGGTATACGAGACATATCTGCCATCTTACGCCGGACAAGATGATGTCCAATGCACGTTGGAAGGTGGCCGGTGCCCCTTTCAGTCCGAACGGCATACGCAAATAGCGAAACGTACCCATATGCGTGGTGAATGTGGTCTTATCCCGGTCCTCCGGCGCGACCGGGATTTGCCAGTAGCCTGAATTGCAGTCGAGCGTAGTGAAGACGGCTGCATCCCCTAACGAATCGATGCAGTCGTCCATCCGGGGCAGCGGATACGAATCCGCTGCCGTCTTTGCGTTGAGACGTCGGTAGTCAACGCAAAACCGAAGGGAGCCGTCTTTCTTCGGGACGAGCACCACCGGCGAAGCCCACTCGGTGCTCGCGGGTTCGATAACTCTGGCGTTCATGCTCGAGCGGCCGCCAGTGTGCTGGAAAGACGCATGGCGGGCCCCTTTCGGTAGGGCATAGAACGAATCGGTTTTGTCCCCGCCTTGAGTGGTATGCGATGCTCCGTTGCTCGTATCTTACCGAGCGCACCGCTCCACAGGCTCGAATGCTTACGGAGCATGTCGAGTACCTGTGCGCGGAGCTTGTCATCGTCGATGTATGACAAGTCCATTTCTTTTTCCCAATTCATCGACGAATTTTCGGGATCCTTATTTGTGACTCGCGCGGTGCCTTCCGTCGATGATGGGCACCCCGCCGGCTGATCGCCGGGGCCGGCGTGACTTCCCACGGCGGTCTTATTTTCCGGGGAGCCTGGTCGGCCAGCTCCCCCTCTCCCGGCTTGCACGTCCCAGTCGGTGAGATGCAGCACGTGTGCGATCTCCGCCCCGACTCGGCGCTCGGGCGTCAGGATCGCCAGCGGATTGCGCTTCGCGTAACCGACGACGGTGCGTTTCGGGAGCCGCCTCGCTTGGCGCGAAAAATTCGCCACGATCACGTCGAAGGTCTGGTTCGGTAAGACCTCGGCTACGCCGTTCGTGAGCCTCACTCCGTGTCGACGTTGGAGTGACGGATTGGGTTCCAAGAAAACGAGGCCGCTCCCCGCGGTAGTGACGCGTATCCGTGCTTGCGACATCGCGGGGATCGTGACCCATCGGGCGACACGGATCGGCTGTGGGGCTTCTTCGCGTACGTCGGCCCGACTTGACTGGCGACCGTGGCGCCGGGTTGGGGGAGACGGCTCCCCCTTCCCATCGACAATGGCGACGGAGCCACCTTGTCGGAGCTCGAGCCTCTGCGCATCAATGTCGATACTTCGAACGTGCGCATCGATAAACGCCGTGCCCAGGAGGACGGGCACCGCGAGCTGGTCGGCGACCACGAACGGAATGCGGAACGTCGTGTTCCGCAGTCGGACGGCCAGCTGCACGACCGCAGTCAGCTTGAGCGGGTTATTGTTCGCGCCTGCCAACCGTGGCAGGCGTGCGTCGCGTACGACGTAGCGCGTCCAATCGGGAGGAAGGTCGGCCTTCCTCACCAAGTTATACCCCGAGCAGGTATCGACTGCAATGATATGAGGCTTGAACGCGTTCCACTCGGTTGCAATCGAACCGAGGACGTTGTATATCTTCGATGCCATCAAGCAGATGACACTGTCGACTACCTTCGGTGACGACGGCTCGGCCAGGTCGTTCCGCTTGGGCCGCCGGCGTCGGTTACGGCTTCTCTTCCGTGGTCGTCTGCCTCGGTCGCGGGGCGTCCGTCGGTCGGTGACGTCCTCGCGACAAGTCGCGTCCGTACGCGACTTGATTTCTTCTGGCGGCCCCGGACACACGTGGGTCGGGCCGCCTGCACGTTCGATGCGCTCCTTATTTGGCATGTGGCTCACGGTGGCCACGGTGCCTTCTTCCTCTAGGCGTGCCGGGCTCTCGGTGGCCTTGGCGCCTTTGTCCTCCCGCACCTGACTTACGGAAGTCTCGGTGCGCTCGTGCGGAGTCGAGGGAAATATTATCGGCAAACATTCCCCTCCTCCGCCGGGGTTGAATCGTAACGGGTCTAGGTTGGTGTGACAAGACGGTTCACGCGACCGCGCGAACGTAACCGTCTTTACGGGTTTTTGGAACTACCCGAGCTGTCGGAGCTACCCGCCCTGCTATCGTTAGCTAGCGCGTCAACGGGTCCCTGGCCGTGGTGGTGCGCGTCGTTCCTCCACCCTGGCTGGGCATCCTCTACGAAGTAATTGGATGCTTCGCCACCTTGAATTGCAACGTCCGGCCGTTGCAATATTTGAGGGGCGGCGAGAACCTGTTCTCCTCCGCCTCCTTCCGTGGGCTGGGGGTTCGGATCCCCAACCCAATCTTGGAGGTACATGATGGCGTTCTGTACCCCTTGGGGCAACTGGGTACGGCCCCGGTCGCCTCTTCCATCTCGACGGGGATACCGCGTATCCATCCGACGAGGGTCACGACGATCCCTTTGATCGGTTCCCGGGTGTCGATACCGGCCTTCGCGAGGGGCAAAATGGACGCCCCCACCCGATCGGTTCGGGTCTCCTCGCCGCGGGCCTCGGTCTTCCCGCGTAGACTGCTGAATGAGATTGCGCATCCCGGGGCGCGTCTCCATCTGATAGCGGTAGTTCCTGTACGCCGTGAACTGACGTTGTTCAGGCGACAGGAACGGGCACGCGTACATGGCGTGGCCATACGTCCGGCACAGCCAACAAACGTACGCGCTGCCATCGGTCGACGCGAACGTCGCCGCGTGGCGTGCCTCTTCGTCGGTGAGTCGAGGCACGTAAGGCGGCACGCGATCCCCTTCTCGACGGGAGATATCCAGCTCTGCCATGTTGTGGTTCGGACCACCCGTGGCTTCTGGCGTGCGCGCCAACGCAGTCGCGTAGCTTCCGGTCGATCCCGTGGAAGCTGTCGTTGGGGGTCGGCCTCCTGCGCGGTCGAAGCCTTGCGTAATGAGGACAGGGTCGGCCTGCCACTCATCTTCACCAATGTGGAGGGCGGTCGCCGGCGAACTTGTTCCGTGCGACCTCGGAGTTCGGACTCCCTTCGCTGCCGGCTTCGGATCCTGCAGCGGCAATCCGCGGCGGGCGCGGTAGGTTGTTCCCTCAGCCGTTGCGATACGGCGAATCGTTGAGAGTTCGGTCTTCTGTTGTCCGGGCAACCTTTGCATCGTCTCTGCCACTGCGGCCCGGGTCGCAGTGGAAAACCCGCGCACGAAGTAGTGCGCGAGGGCTTGTTCTGAGAACACGGCCGTGCATCGGAACGCGGCGGATTCCATCCGGTCCGCGAACGTGTTCTCGGTTTCGTGAGGAAGCTGTCGCGCCGACGCGACAGCATCAAACGCTTCCCCTAAGACGTCGTCGGTTAGGTAGCGTTTGATAAATTGGTTGACGAGACCAGGCCAGCTGGTATCGTCGTGGAGCTGGCCGGCGCGGAGGCCGCGCATGGTGTAACTCGTATACAACCGCTCCGAGTCTCGCTCGAGGAAGTGAGCGAAGACACGGACTGCCAAACCTTCGGTCAGGTTCTGCGCATTGAAGGTTATCCGGATATCCTTCAGGAACGGGAGCAACTGAATCGCATCAGTACCGTCGAAGCTCTTCATCGTGGGGCGGAGCCAACGGCAGCGTTGCACGTACTTGGCGATCCGTCCCGCGTCACCCGAGGTAACGAGCCTCGAGGTGTTGTCCAACCGATACATCCGGTAGTTCGCAACGGCGGTGAACTCCTGTATCATGGTGTGGACGGGCTCGACCCCGGGTTCGGCGGGACCCAACGTTCCGAACGGGGTGACGGGCAGTGTTCGGACATCGACGGGGCCGGGATGCGCGGTAAGATCCGCCGGCTGGTAGCCGCCCCAGCGAGGATCGAAGGGGAGAATCGGTTCCCCTGATCCGCGGGCGACTCCTCCACGGCCCTGGTCGAGTTCGGTCGGTACCCGTCGCGACTGCCGCATGCTTCCGAGGACATGCGGCAGGGCTTGAGTCTCGGACGCGAAGTTCGCGTCCGCCGTCGGCTTGATGTCCTCCGCCGTCCGGCTGGTGACGGCACCAGCCGGGGGCCACTCTTGCGATCCGGACGCGACCGGAAGAACAATGGCACCGGGCCTACTCGAGGAGGCTCCGGGCGGCCTCTCGGCCGAGGTCTGTTCCATCTCACGGGCACGGCGGCGCGTGGAGTTAAGTTCCGCCGCCATGTGCGCGAACGCTCCCATCTGTTCGGCAGATGGGAAGGGTTGCGGGTCTCGTCGAACCCCGGAGTTTGCACTCGCGGGTCGACCCGCAACCTCTACGGCGGGCGAATCAATGCGCGCGTCCTCGACCAGCGCCAATCGGGCGTGTAGCTGGTCGACGAGCGCGTGCAGGTTCTCCAAGGACTGAGTTACGCGCTCGAACCTTCCTTCGCGGAGGGAGCACAACTCTTCCATACAG